>NW_021680741.1:293547-357742 GCF_001412515.2 Diachasma alloeum
TCGATGGTCGAGGGGGTGGGAAGGGGGGTGTCCAGTCGATGGGCAAGGGGGTGATCACAATGTTCCTTCCAATTTCCCCGCCTCTTCTAAAATTAGTCACGTGACCTCCGTTCTCCACTCCTATTGGTGGGAACGCCATTACGTCACTTGCGGTCCAGGAAATTTTAAATTTCCCGCCAATTCATGACGTCACTTCCGGTTTAGTGATTTCGAACCGGCACTCCATATCTACTATCTCCAGTCAGTAAAAACGGCAGCCTGAGCGTGAATGAGACCAATTGTGCTATTTTGCTGCCCATTATTCAACCCGCACGGCTAACTAGTACGCCAAAGCAGCTGACTGGAGCTGGTGCGCCTGTCACTCATTCATCCAGTGTAAATAACAGAACCCGAACAAAGTGGGAAAGTGACAAATGCTGCACGGCTGTCTAAAGTAGTGGAAAAACGCTAGATTTAAATTGTTGACTGCTGAGTAAACTCAAGGAATAAGAGGAAAGAGTTGAGTGACTCGAGTGATAGTGACTCTGATTACCAGTCTCCCAACAGATCACCTAAGAAGGCTAAAATGCACGAGGTAATACTTGAGTCACTTATGAAAGATTCTGACTCCTCTGAAGTTGATGAAGAAGGGTTATCAGGTACTATGGTGGATTGTAACACGCCGGCCTTTAAGGCCATGATGATCCAATTCGCATTGCTCTCACAACAAGTGCAGGAAGCCAAAGTGGATCACTCGAACCAGCTATTGAATTTGGAAGGCTCCATCAATCCAGGTTTGAGGGGCAGGACAGGAGACTGTGTTCACTGGAGCAGGAAGCATATGAAATTAAGTAAGTTACTAAAAAGACCAATGATCTTACAGAGAGAATAGCAGTGCTGGAGAACCAGGAGACGTTGGGGGCTAGTGGTCCTGCCAATGACCAGTTGACTGATTGGCTGAGTAAAGTGACAGACAGACTACAGAGCAAAGAAAAGGAAGAGAAAAAAGAGCTGAAGAGTTTCTTACTAAATACTTCAAAATAAAGAACGTGAAAAATGAAGTTTCAGAAGTTTCAGAAAAGAGTAAAGAGGGTATGAAGTTCCTACTGGTAACTCTAAAAAGTTTAGAAGTCAAGAAGGTGATTTAAAAAATGAAGAGCCGTTGTCTCAAGGACATCCCGATCTACATTGACCCAGACCGTACAGCTATGGAGAGAGAAAGATTAGATGGGGAGCAAGACAACTGGCAAAGACACAGGACCTTGGTCAGATAGCCAAGGCTGATCATAAAAATGTACAAATCGACAACGAATGGTGCAGCCGGAATCAGGGAGTTGGTGAATTTGTCAAGGATCAAACTAAGCACAATAATAGACATCCTCAACTGAACAATGCTATTAACGTGCGTAACTGAGGTAGCTCCCGCAGGGGCAACTCTTAACTCGCATAAAGCAAATAATTTATAACCTCAATATATGATCCTCAGGCCTTATTTATTTAGTGGAACTGCCATAGAATCAGCAATGTTTGGGAAGCGTCTGACCTTTTGGGTAGCGCTTCAGTAATTAGTATCTCGGAATCTTGGCCAGAGGAAGTTCGCAAATATGTGCCTCACTGGATTGAGTCCAATTACACGTGCGTTTGGTGTCACGTAGAGGGAAGAGGAGAGAGAAAAGGGTAGGGGATCCGGAGGACTCGCTTTATTTGTGAGCTGTGATTACGTGGTTTCTGTCCTTCATATATCGTGCTGGTGGATTTTTATCCGCATACAATCAAATGACTCCACTATCACACTTGGCCTGGTATACATCCCTCCCTATCATAAAACAGAGACTTACGAGGCAATCATTAACCTACTCAGTACGACGCTGGCTAGGCGGCGTGCTGAGTTGAATTTGGAGTGAGAATTTCCGTGGTTCCCGGTAGCTTAGTCGGTAAGAGTGCCCGGCGCGTAACTGGGAGACCCGGGTTCGTATCCCGGCTGGGCGAATCGGAATTTTTTCTCTCTAAATTTCAATTCTATTTGAATTTTGCTGTCTCCCTTAGATTCCGAGATATCCATTGAAAACTGGTCAATTGTCAAAATTGACTTACACCGTTGTACCACCTCGCTACTGAATTGATCTATGAAGTTATTATTCATCTCCCTAGTTAATATTAAGGAAGTAGGATCATGGGAAATGCGGAGAAAAACTGCACTAGATTATTCTCACTTCGCGACGTTTCGCTTATAATTTAAACTTCCTCAAAATTTCCTTAATCTTCCTCAAATTTACATAATGAGTTTCCAATTCATCAATTCATCAATAATCTAAATAGATATTTTTTAAAACGTCGCCCATCCCCAGTCCCTCATACTATTCTTCCTACTCCTCCACTTATTTTGCTGAACACCTCCTTTAGCTTTGAAGTTCATCGAGCAATACGGGGGTGAGCCATTGGTAATTGAAGGCGATTTCAACGGGAGAATTGGTCGATTCAACGACAGCATTCCTGAGATTCTCATATAGGAGTCAGCGCTTGTGAGTGCACGTATATGCTTTAGTGAGAAGGATGAATGAAAATGGAATGTTTCTAGTAAATGGCAGAATTCCAGGGGATTGTCCTGGACAACTCCCTTTTTGTAATCACTTAGGAGTCAGCACTGTTGACTTATGCTGGGTAAACGTTGCAGCCTTGAGTCTCGTCCGTGGTCTGATGGTATATAATGATCTTTTCACATCTGACCACTTTCCGGTTTTATTTTCCTGGTATAGTACAGATTTCACGAATGGGATTGAGGCTATTAATGTTGACGTGACTACAGAGAAGCTGAAGTGGCTACCAGACCGTGGAGTCGAATTTATGCTCAGGCTGGAGCGTTTACTCAATGATAATCGTCCGGATTCTTTTGATGGGATTGAGCATAAAAATGATCTCTTGAGAGACTCAATTATTTCTTGTGCTAAAGAAGTCGGAATAACAACTGTTTTCAAGGTGGGAAACCGTAATCCACGTTCGAGTGGCAATATGAACAAAAAATGGATCGATTCAGAAGCTCTCGAGGTTAAAGATAGTATGAATAAGGCCTGAAAATCATATAAAGTGAATAAACCAAATAATAACAAAGCCCTAGATAATATTTTACTCAAAGTATTTCAAACAAAAGCAAACAATTTAAAAAATTAATTGAATATAAGAAAAAATAGTTTTATTATGAGTTGAGGAGAAGAATAGCTGAAGTAAGAGATATTAAGGAATTCTGGATTGCGGTCAAAGAGGCGGGCCGTGTATTCTCTCAGGGAAATATGGTTTCGAAAGAAAAGTGGGAGGAATTTTATGAACGTGTATATCCACCGCGGGTAATTTGTGATTCTGTTTTTATTGATCTCAGACATCCTCTCCTGGATGAGGAATTTACTTTGCTCGAATTGTCGTCAGTCTTAAAATCCTCTAAGAATAACAAGGCCCCGGGTCCGGACATGATCTCTAACGAATTCTGGAAAGCATTGCCACAGAATGGGCTGAATTTGACCTTAGAATTATTGAATGAAATTTGAGAGAGTGGGTCAGTTCCGGACTCGTGGCCTTGTGCTGCTTTATCAATGATACATAAAAAAGGTCCAAAAGACGACCCAAGTAACTATCGTGGTATCGCATTAACAAATAATATCCTCAAATTTTTTTACAAAAATCTTGGCAGGGCGTATCGAGAAATGGATGGAGGCTTCGAACATTCTCCCAGAGTCACAAGCAGGTTTCAGAAGAGTAAGAGGCTGTGAGGACCAAATTTTCTCGCTGATTACGTCAATACAAATGCTACTTAAAATACCGAAAAACACTATTTATGCAATCTTCGTGGATTTTAAGTGCGCTTTCGATTCTGTCCCTCGCAGCCTTTTGTGGGAGAAGCTTTTTAGAATTGGTCTGAGCTCTAAAATTCTGAGAATCCTGATAAATGTGTACAACAAAGCAGAGGCTCAAGTTACGGTGAAAGGAGATCGTACTAAGAATTTTGAGATTACTGAGGGAGTCTTGCAAGGGGAGATACTGAGTCCCTTGCTTTTTATTCTATTTGTATCTGATTTTGAACCATTTTTTCGAGAGAAAGGCTTTCAGAGGAGTCAGTATCGACGCTAACAACGACCTTCTCATGCCCACGTAGGCTGACGATACAGCCATTATCTGCCATAGTATGCGGGACGTTAAGAATAAACTTCGCGCTTTGAAAGAATATTGTTTGGAAAATGGATTAACAGTAAATACATCTAGGACGAAAGTTCTCCCCTTTAGAGTAAGTGGTAGGATTCACAAGGTGGAAAAGGAGGCATTTAGTTACGATGGAATTCTGCTAGAAACTGTTAACTCATACGAATATTTGGGAGTTATGATAGAGAGTAGTCTAAAGGGAACACTTACAGTTAATCATGCTGTTCAGGAAGCAAAGTCTGCGATAGGAGTGACGAAGTCCATTCTGGCAAAGTCCAAATCTGACGCATGGTGTACAAAATTAAAACTGCTTGAGAGAGTGGTAGCACCTACTTTGCTCTACGCTGTGGCATCCTGGGAATTAGGGCACCTTGATCACTTAGAAAAGATTCAGAATTATTATTATAAACAGATTCTCTTGCTCCCTGCTAATACTCCCGGCTTCGCTCTAAGAATAGAGCTAGGTCTGAAGCATCTGGCGGTCAGAGCAATCGAGCTCACTGTAAACTGGTTGATCAGGGTGCTCAAGATGGAAGAGAATCGTTAGCCGGTAATTTGCTGGAGTCGCCTTGTCTATCTTCTTGACAAATCTTCCAACAAAATTGAATTCAACTGGATCTCTAAGTTAAAAGGTATTTTATCGAGAATTGACATGGAGTTTCTGTGCCTCTGTTTTAACAATGATGTTTGGAGTAATAATAAAGAAAAAATCCTGACAAGACCCGACAACAATTTAAAAGGACAGCACTGCCGAAGATATTCAGAGAGTAATTCATTGCAGATAAACTTTCTCAGAAATTTTTCGACTAAGCCACCCAGATACCTGTCATTGCGCTGCCCAATAGGTTCAACTCGTACGATTGCGCAAATTCGGTTAGCTAACATTTATTCTTGCAGGCTACTTATTAACAATAAAATCTTCAAGCTCACTCCGCATAAATATTGTAATTTATGCCACTTTGAACAGGACGATTTTGCTCATATTATTGTCAGGTGCCCTTACTATGGCAACATCAGGGTTTTGCATTTCAGTGAAATTGTCAATGATTGTTACGAAGAGGATTGGTTGGCTACTTTATTAGACATAAAAAAACCCAAACAACTAAAACGTCTCGCTTTCTTTATTATTGCCGCTTTGGAATTTAGTGATCGAATGCTCCCGGATGATTGAAAGAGAAGAATTGAATTCGAATTTAGGAATTGAGTCGATCTGGAACCTGCCCGCCATTGCATTTCATGTGTTTTAATTTTAATTCAATTGTATTTAACTGAATTAATTTTAATTTTCAATCAAATTCTACATTGTTGAGGTTCATCCTCTGTTTATACACTAAATCACGAATAATCGATTTGAGAGATGTACTGTCTGATCGCCACATTTGGCTTTATGTTTTTTCTTTGTAACTATATTTATTGAAATTGTATACGGCCACGCCCCGTGCACTAGGAGTGTCTTCTACGGTTGTAAACTCACGCAGGCACGTAACTTAAATAAATAAAATAAATAGTAACAATGGTTCGTATTGAAAATGGACTCAATCGTATAATTACTTTCTGAGATATTCAACTTTATATGTAAATCTAATTTTTTAAATATCTCAATAACGAGTCAACCGATCCTAATTTCTTTTCCTGTCCTTTTCTTTATATTTTTCATATCTTTTGTGAAATATTTTTTGATCATTTATTTATCACTTTCTCAACCCTTTTTTATTCTTTGTTTTTTGCTTTCTTGTAATGTCCTTCCTTTGCTTTTATTATTCGTATCCTTTTCTAAATCTTTTTTCGCCATTTATTTATCCCTTTTTGCTTCCGAATGAAAGCCTTATATTTGAGCGATTTTTCCATTTTCTAATTTTGATAGCAAATGGTCTAGAATGTTATGAAACGTGAAGAAATGATATTTTTAGACGTATGTATGTTTGTGATAACTTAGGTTTTTGGTGATCAATTTTTAGAGAATTTAACATAAATACAGTGAAATTTGTCGATAAAAGTCTGAAATTTTAACTCATGGTAGCTATGATTAAGCTTCACTTTAGTACGCAGTTTCAGCCCTATCGGTTAAGTAGTTCCTGATATATAACAACTTCTTTAAATTTGGTTTTTCCTCAATATCTCAAAATCTGCTCCACCGATTTCTATATTTCTTTTTTCAAAATACTCGTCTCGATGGTCTCTATCTAGATCAATCAAAATATATACTCGTTCAGACAAAATTTGAAGATATTGCCGTTTGTACGTTTTTTATGAAAAATCTTGTTTACACGACAACTTGATAAAAAATCGAGATAGGGAGTTAAAATTTTGTATGCTTCAAGCTTTTATAATATAAAAGGTTGGTATTATGGATGCGGGCAATTGGACGAGCGGTTCTTGAGTTATTCAACCTGTTGTGTTAATATATTTTCTTCAAATTTCTCATGAACTACTGAACGAATTTCAATTTTTTTTTCAAAATACTTCTCTCGGTGGCCACCATCTAGATCAATCAAAATATTTATACTCGTCCGTACAAAAAATCAGAGATATTCCCATTTTTTCGTTTTTAAAATTTTTTCATTCTTGTATTCACGATATTTTGAGAAAAAATGAAAATAGTAGGTTGAAATTTGGTGTGATTATAGCTCGTACAATATTAAAGATTGGTATTTGGGATAGGCGCAATCGGCTGAGCAGTTTCGACGTTTTAGATATTTAACCTAAAGAGATATTTAACCTTTTGTACAAATCTATTTCATTAAAAGGTTGAATATCTTCCTGTAGACATCCTGTAGCATGTGGTTAGGGTTGTATACCTATCACAAGGATAGGAAGTTGCTACGGATCCATTCGGAAGCTTACTACCAATGGAATTGGTAGAAATAAAAAAAAGAAAAGGACTAATAACACAAAAAGTAACGGTCACATTCCTTCTGTCGGATGGGCTCGAACCCCTGCTTGCTTTATTTTCTTGCCGATCATCTCTCCCTGCATTTTTTTTCATTGCTTCTCAATGAAATCATATTATGAAAAAGAAAAATATTAATCTTCTTACATTATTGAGGGAAAAAAACTCAATTAATAAATTTTTCGGAGACATTGCAGAATTGATATTTGTATTTTTTTGCTGATCATCTTTCTTTGAATCTTCCGTATTCTGTTCCATTGATATGAGATTAAAGAGATGGGAAATTTGCATATCCGTTGACATTTTTCAAAAAATTGTTACGTCTTGATTTAAGGAAAAGAAAAAATGATGATCAATTCCAAAATTTGATGGATACATAGAAAAATGTCAACGGATAGACCTTAGAAAGAGTAGATGTTTATCTTAAAAATAACGTTTTCAGTCCTGGTCAATTATACGCGGTATTGTCAAGAGGGAGGGAAAGTGAAAAATTGAAAATATGCATGACTGAAGGAGGTAGAGTAAAAAAAGAAAAAGATGGAGATACTTATACGAAAAATGTAGGACATAAATAATAACCCACGCGTCTTGATAAATTAATAATGTTACATCGTTGAGTTGCTCGACAAAGTCAATTAAATGATGATTTGAAAAATGCACTGCACTTGAGATTCTCTCGATATTGAACTTGATGATTGACTCAAAATAATTGATAGTTAACTCGGAATTAATTGATAATTGAATTCCATTAAATAGAGACGCTGTACGAAGCGCTAAACTCAAATATATCGCGTTGATGTACTCCGGTGATGTACTCGATTGAGCGGTTACGGCGATACAATACTGTGATTAGAGTGACTCTCTCGGTATCTAGAACGATACTACTGACTTTTTCGGCGATTTTCTTCTTAGCTGACCGTGACCCCGAAGGGTCCCGAAGTTTCTCGAGATTTTCGTTGAGCCCAGTGACCGTTTTCCTAGTTTGAATAGCTGAATTTCAAAGATCGCGGGGGGCATTCATTATCACGGATGATGAATTGTGCGTTGAATTTCTCTGATGCTGCTTCTCTGCGATAATTACTCGTTGACTGGCTCGGGATGGTGTTCTGAGGGATGTTCTGCCGGTGGAGGGTCTGTCGGTAAGAGACAGAGCTTGGTGATGGGTCTGATGAATGTCATGCTGGTGATTCTCTCGATGTTGGGGGTACCATGTGGTCGAGTTGGTACTACTGCTCGTGATGTTTTGATGGTTGCAACTCTTGTGAGGCCGTCTTCTCCTGGGTGAACTGCCACTAGTCTACCGAGTGGCCATTTTGCTGATGGACAGTCCTCGTCGACCATCAAGACCATGCCTCCAACTTTGATGTTCTCTCGCCGTTGATTCCACTTGTAGATAGCTTGGTACCTTTGAAGACACTGTTTGGACATGGGGTGAGTGCTTGGAGGTCTTCTGGGTCATCTGACATCGGTGTGATTGGCCTGGAGTTGAGGCAGGGCTCTATCTGGATCAGGATGCTGTTGAGTTCCTCGTAGGTGAATGTTGTCGACCCAAGTTCTCTTTTGAGATGATATTTCGTTGATTTGATAGCTGCCTCCCATTTGCCACCGAAATGGGGTGCTCTCGGTGGTGAAAAGCTCCATTGAGTACCGTTGGGGGCGAGAGCAGCCTGGATCTGTTGATTCTTTCTGGATGGCTGGTTGTATAGCTTGTTGAGGACTGTTGAGGCGCCAACGAACGTGGCTGGGTTATCACTGTACATAACCTCGGAGATGCCTGTCCTTCCGGTCAAACTCTTGTAGGCTCCGATGAATGCGTCTGTTGTCTGCCTGGAAACGAGCTCTAAATGGACTGCTGATGTAGTGAAACAGACAAATACTGCAATATGAACGCTAGATAGTTGGGCATTTGTGGGTCGCCATTTGAGAATAGGGAATGGGCCGGCATAGTCCACCCCCATATGAGAAAATGCTCGTGAAGGTGATATTCTGACTGCAGGCAGTTGGCCCATTAGATGCTGGGCCTGTCGTCCACGATTTCGGATGCAGACAGGGCAGCGTGAGATATATGCTCCCACAGTACATCTGCCGCCGATGATCCAATACTTCTGGCGTGTGTGGGCTAGGGTGAGTTGAGTTCCTCCATGGAGTGTCCTTCGGTGAGTTTCTTCGATGACCAATGTTGTTAAACGAGACTGACGAGGCAGGATAATTGGGTGAATCTCGTCAGGGTCTAGTTGAGAATTCATAAGGCGGCCACCTAGCCTGATGATACTCTCATTGTTTAGAGTTGGAGTCAGATTTCCTAGTGGATGACTCCGTGGTATTTGATGGTCTCTCACAAGTAGCCTGTGAACAGATGCAAAATATTGATGTTGCGTAATTTTTACCCAAAACAGTCTGGCTTCGTTGAGTTCTCTAGAGGTCAGGACCGGTGTTTGAAGGACTGGCTGTCTTCTGAACCTGTCGATGGCTCGGTTCAAGGTGGCTGTTACTTGGAGGACGTTGACTAGTGTTGAGGATCTGTTGAGGAGATCTGCTATGGCGTTGACCTTGATAGATGTCTGATGTGATGGAGTTGACCTTGCTCCTTCTGATGCTTCGGCTGGAGAGTCAATTGATGATACTGGCCAGTTTTCAGGTTCCTGATTTATCCACTCAGGGCCTGACCNTCTCTTTTGAGATGATATTTCGTTGATTTGATAGCTGCCTCCCATTTGCCACCGAAATGGGGTGCTCTCGGTGGTGAAAAGCTCCATTGAGTACCGTTGGGGGCGAGAGCAGCCTGGATCTGTTGATTCTTTCTGGATGGCTGGTTGTATAGCTTGTTGAGGACTGTTGAGGCGCCAACGAACGTGGCTGGGTTATCACTGTACATAACCTCGGAGATGCCTGTCCTTCCGGTCAAACTCTTGTAGGCTCCGATGAATGCGTCTGTTGTCTGCCTGGAAACGAGCTCTAAATGGACTGCTGATGTAGTGAAACAGACAAATACTGCAATATGAACGCTAGATGGTTGGGCATTTGTGGGTCGCCATTTGAGAATAGGGAATGGGCCGGCATAGTCCACCCCCATATGAGAAAATGCTCGTGAAGGTGATATTCTGACTGCAGGCAGTTGGCCCATTAGATGCTGGGCCTGTCGTCCACGATTTCGGATGCAGACAGGGCAGCGTGAGATATATGCTCCCACAGTACATCTGCCGCCGATGATCCAATACTTCTGGCGTGTGTGGGCTAGGGTGAGTTGAGTTCCTCCATGGAGTGTCCTTCGGTGAGTTTCTTCGATGACCAATGTTGTTAAACGAGACTGACGAGGCAGGATAATTGGGTGAATCTCGTCAGGGTCTAGTTGAGAATTCATAAGGCGGCCACCTAGCCTGATGATACTCTCATTGTTTAGAGTTGGAGTCAGATTTCCTAGTGGATGACTCCGTGGTATTTGATGGTCTCTCACAAGTAGCCTGTGAACAGATGCAAAATATTGATGTTGCGTAATTTTTACCCAAAACAGTCTGGCTTCGTTGAGTTCTCTAGAGGTCAGGACCGGTGTTTGAAGGACTGGCTGTCTTCTGAACCTGTCGATGGCTCGGTTCAAGGTGGCTGTTACTTGGAGGACGTTGACTAGTGTTGAGGATCTGTTGAGGAGATCTGCTATGGCGTTGACCTTGATAGATGTCTGATGTGATGGAGTTGACCTTGCTCCTTCTGATGCTTCGGCTGGAGAGTCAATTGATGATACTGGCCAGTTTTCAGGTTCCTGATTTATCCACTCAGGGCCTGACCACCATAGCTGATGTTCTGCTAGCTCCTGTGGTGATAGTTCTCTGGATGCACAGTCGGCTGGATTTTCCTTAACACTGGTGTGCCTACAAGTAGCGTCTGGAAGGGATTCCTGAATCTTGATGACTCGGTTTTGGACGGAATCCTTCCATCTCGATGGGTGACTCTTGATCCAAGCTAGGGCTATACTTGAATCAGACCATAGATACGTGCTTACTTCGTTGAGTTCCAGCATCTGCTGAGTTGCAACTACTAGTTGAGTAAGCAAGAGTGCTGCTATTATTTCGAGTCGAGGGATGGTCATGCGTTTGATGGGAGCTATTTTTGTTAAAGCGCATACCATTACCGTTGATGCTGGCTCATTGATTTGCTTGATGTGGATATACACCACTGCGCCCATGGCTGCTGTTGACGCATCTGCAAACCCGTGGATCTGGAAGCTCGATTTCTCCGATGAGAGTCTCATCCAACTTGGCACTGAGACTGCATTCAGTTTGTTGAGGTTCTCTCTGAAGCTCGTTCATTGATCTTCATACTCCTTTGGAAGTGGTGTGTCCCAAGTGAGCTTGAGTTTCCACAGATCTTGAATGATTATCTTGCCGCGGGCGATTACTGGAGCGATGAATCCCAATGGATCAAGCAGTTGAGCAATTTCTGCTGCTACTACTCCCTTGGTGATTGTTGCTGACTCCAACTGCTTTGATTTAAGTCGAAATGTATCGGACGATTGATGCCAATATAGTCGGAGCACTTTGGTGATAGGCTCCTTGAACTGGATGATTGCCTTGCTCGTTGAGATTCCCAATTCCTCTAATAGGTGTGGGCAAATACTGCTCCACCTTTGTAGAGCGAAACCGCCTGCTTGACAGAGCCCTTGTAACTGCCAAGCGATTTCTTTGAGGTGATGTTCTGTATCAGCTCCGTCGTAGATATCGTCGACGTAGCGACCTTTGGTGAGTGTCTCGACGGCTGCTGTATAGTGATTTCTTTCATCCTCTGCTAATTGATGGAGAACTCGTAGAGATAGCCATGGAGAACAATTGAGACCGTGGGTGACTGTGGTCAGTTGGTAGGTGATCTGCTGCTGATTTTCGTTGATCCACAGAATCCTCTGGAGATCCCAGTCGTCTTGATGCACTCGAATCTGTCTGAACATCTTGACAATGTCCGTTCCGAAGACAATTCTGTGTTTTCTGAGCTATGTTAATACGTTCATGATATTAACTTGTAGTTTCTCACCCGGATAGAGGATATCATTGAGAGATAATCCTGATGAGCTAGGACTCGAGCCGTCGAAGACGACTCTCAGCTTCGTGGCGAGTGCGTCTTCTCTCAGAACCCCGTGATGCGGCAGAGAGTATGCTGTGATGAGTTCTGCTCCTTCTGGTGCTTCGTGCATGTGTCCCAGTGCTTCATACTCGTTGATGAATTCTCTGTAGAGCTGGGAATATGATTCGTTTGTCTGGAGACGACGTGGAACTAACTGAAGTTGACGTGAGGCCTTAAATTTAGACTCTCCGAGCGCTGCTGGTGAGGTCCGTAGAGGAAGTCTGACGATGTAGCGCCCAGTTTCATCTCTGGTGTTTGTGGACTTGAAGAATTTCTCACACTCGATTTCATCTGGTGATAGCTCTGCGGATGAGTTGGAATTTTTTGAAGAAGCTCTCGTAGTTGCTCGTTTGAAAATTCCTTTACGGCCGATAGAGAAACCCTCGGTGAACAACCACTGCATTCGATTGGACTTAAAAGTATCCAACCAAATATTGTTTGTTGGCCAACTAATTGAGTGTTTCTAGACCTGACGACTCTGCTTTTGATGATCCGCCCATAGCTGTCAGCCCCTATGATGATGTCTATTGGACCAGGTTTTAGATAATCTGGATCGGCTAGTTGAAGACCTTGTGGAGGGTCGATCCATGTTGGTGAGTACGAGAATGATGGTAGATTGACGGTGAGCTTCTTGAGTATGTGAGCATTCCTTTGCACTTACTTTGATCTGATACTGCTCCTCTCGTGTGACCTGAGTTGATCTCTCCTATTCCGATTAACTCTATTTTTGATGACCTTCGTAAGAGTTGTAGTTGATGTACTAGTTCCTCAGAGATGAATGATAACTCTGAGCCTTGATCGATGAGCACTCTTGCTTTGAAAAGGAAGCCCTTTGGAGATTGGGCTCGTACTTGGGCTGTTGCTAGAAGTACATATTGCTGATCAGCTGCTGAATGATGACTGCTCTGCTCGATGATTGGCTGCTTGGTGATTTGCTCTTTGATGACAGGCGATGTTGAAGTATTGATCGCCTGATTGATGATGAGTCGTGTTGGTGATGCTCTGCATGCTGGTAGGTATAATGGAGAGCGATCAATGACTGTTTTAAATTAGAATGAAACTAATTTCCTACGTACACTCAGCCCAGCTCGTTCTTGGTTGGACCGTCTGTGGATTTTCTCTTCTTGTTGGGTCCACTGGAGCTGCCTGCTCAGCATCTTTACCGTTGATGCACGTTCTTCCACCATGGATGAGTGTGTCATGCCTACGCTTGCAGGTGAAGCAGGTCTTGGTGGACCTGCACTTTGAGAATAGATGTGGGCCCAAGCAGTTGAAACAGAGCCTTGTGCTGACCACGAACTCGTTCCTCTGACAGTTCGCGATGAAATGTGGTCCCTTACAGTAGGCACAGTGCTCCCTGGGGACTGGTCTGGTGGGCTCTCCTGGCTCCCTCTGTTGAGTTACTACTAGGTGAGCATTCCTCTGTGATGTTGAATTGCTCCTTGCTTTTTGACTGGTGATGCTAGAGGCTCGGTGATCAGCTTGGCTCCAGCATTGATTCCTCTTGCACAGGATTCAACGAAGCCGGTGAACTCCTCCAGCGTTGGGAAATCCTTGGAATCTCCTAGCTTCAATTCCCATGCTCTGAGAGTCTCAGCATTCAAGGACTTCCTCAATAGATGAACGATCATCTGCTCACTGATCTTTCCTTGGACAAGCTTGTCATGGTGATTAGCTGATCTCTCGTATCAAGGGCTGTCGCTGCATTGGCGTTGAGGTTCTTCGCAGTTGCCTTGGTGATCTTCGGGAGGTTAAGGATCCTGTCGAACAGTGCTTGAGCGATGAGTCCGGGATCCTCATATTTCCTCACTAGCTTTTGCCAAGCCTTCTCATAATTCTCATCGGCCACCGTGAAGGTGTGGTTGAGATTTTCTGCCTGTCCCTAGAGAGCCTCCTTGAGGCGTACTAGCTTTTGCACTGGGGGAATTGAATCATCTTTTCCCACCAGTGACTGGCACAGGTCGCTGAACTGCTTCCACTCTGAGTATTTTCCTTCGAATGGTTTCAGTCCAATTCTCTTGAGTTGATTGGCTTGACCTGATGTTGTTGATGTCCTCGTTGCTTCCCTTTTTTTGATAATTCCCTTGAGCTGGTAGATGAGTTTGAGGCAGATCTTCAGCGTTGGGGCCCTCTGATATATGCTCTGAATAATATGTTGATGAGTTGGCAGGAGGTTCTCGCTGAGTTTGTCTTGGATGATGAGAAATTCATTCCATTCTCCTTCGATGATTTTCTCCTGGCCGTCCAACTCCTCGACTGTGAGACCGCTAATGTTCTCGGCTGACTGCAACAAATCTTGATAAATAGCATTTAGTGAATTTACCTTGAAGTCCCGTTTATTTGTGTGGAACTTCTGAGTCTCTGTGAGTTCCCCTATTGCAGTTCCCATCTCGGCTACAGTGCGTTTATTTTCTTGTTGGTGAATGGAAGTCGCGTCAGGAAACTGCAGTGTTATTTCTTCACTGAAGTGCGCTTGAGAGGGATGCTGAGTAATCTGGATAATTGGTTCAATTACGCTTGGCGTTTTCTCAGTACGTTCATCCATACGTTGATTATCTCCTAACTCTGCGGCTGACATGGTAGTCGTCTCTGCTCTGGGTGAGGTAACTTATCGATAACAGGTAGATACCGACTGATGTTGACTTGGTGCCCACTGTCGATAAGGTAGGGCACGTTATTACGTGAGGGCACTCTTCCAACTGCCGGTTGGTTTTCGCGTTGCGCGCGCCGCTTGGGCCTCGGCTAGTTTCGACGGGGACCGAGGTTTTCCGAAGTTACACAGCACTAGAGGTCGAAGTGTCACTACCGGTGTTTACAATACCGAACTTCAACTATAAACACTAGGCACAACACTCTGCACTCTTGATTGTCTTGACTTGTCCGTAGATTTGCTCGTGTGGAACCCGGAAGTCCGTTACAAACGAGGCGTCCCTTTTATTCTAGAAATTTCCATTCACTCTCACGCACTTTCTCCCAATCCGGCTCGAAGGACCGTTTGTTTGAGATTGAAGCTTAATTGAGATGCCGGTTGGGGAAAGGGAATTGTGGAAGGAGGTGGAAAATTAAAACACGCGTAATTATAAAACCACACTGTTTATGTATTTTATTGTGAAATAACCTACGCGTCTTGATTAATTAATAATGTTACATTGTTGAGTTGCTCGACAAAGTCAATTAAATGATGATTTGAAAAATGCACTGCACTTGAGATTCTCTCGATATTGAACTTGATGATTGACTCAAAATAATTGATAGTTAACTTGGAATTAATTGATGATTGAATTAAATTAAATAGAGACGCTGTATGAAGCGCTAGACTCAAATA
Source organism: Diachasma alloeum (assembly GCF_001412515.2). NCBI lineage: Eukaryota > Metazoa > Arthropoda > Insecta > Hymenoptera > Braconidae > Diachasma > Diachasma alloeum. Next base: position 309,039 of record NW_021680741.1, read on the forward strand.
TATCGCGTTGATGTACTCCGGTAATGTACTCGATTGAGCGGTTACGGCGATACAATACTGTGGTTAGAGTGACTCTCTCGATGTCTAGAATGATACTACTGACTTTTTCGGCGATTTTCTTCGTAGCTGACCGTGACCCCGAAGGGTCCCGAAGTTTCTCGAGATTTTCGTTGAGCCCGGTGACAGTTTGACTAGTTTGAATAGCTGAATTTCAAACAGGTCCTAACGAAATGTTCGATATCTCTCTTAGATTTCGAGATATTCATTGAAAACTCCCCAGTAAGCAAAATCGATTTAGACTGTTTTATCGCACAACTACTGAATTTATGAAGCTGAAAAAAAAAACGTTTTAGGCAATGAATAATAGACTCTACAGCGTCATCGAATCACATTGTTTCTTATAAATTGCTCTTATTTTCGAATTTTCAATCATTAAAATATAATTCAATAAGCATTGAATTATATTTTAGTACAAGCATACAGACCTTTTCCATCATTTCTTTATTTCACATTTTCTCAACAGAAATTGAGAACTTGATCATCTACAACTTTATAATACTCAATTTAAGGAGTTATTTTTGCATTTTGCTGTATGATGATCACCTTTTTCTTTTCCAGGATTGACGCGGCTTCTTAGGGAAAAGAGCAAACTCCGTAGAAAACGAATATCTTCTTAAGCACACTTGATTTCCATCATTCACCACAAATGAGTGGATCTTTTGAATGCCTGGGATGGGTTCTGCACTCTTGAACCTATCAATGAGGTATTCAGCAGCTTTACGCTGATCAACTGTAGGACTGAACATGATCTTTGTTGTGTGAAAGTACTGAACCGCCCAATCAAATAATGCATGTACGTTTAGGATCTGATCTTCAGAGGGGGATTTAGCTTGAAGGCTTGCTCCAGTAGCAAATCTCTTCAAATTTGCACCAATACCATCACATGGTCCTCTGCCATATGCAGTGGCAAAGAAATACCACTCTGCACATATCTTAAAATCATTGACATGTTCCATCAAGTTTGCCACAGTGAACCGGTTCTTGAAATGCTGGCCTGCTCCATCAGTGAAGTAAATAACTTTAGTAACGTTGAATTTACTTTGCAAATATTGAAGTATCAATTTTTGGAACTCATAGACTGCAGTCGTGTTGTGCTCACGATTATCTGATAAGATTGCAATGGAGCCATGTAGAAGTTGATTATCAAGTTTGTAATAATATACAACAGTGAAAATGGTAGCTTGATTATTGCTCCAATGAAATGATTGGATGGCATCCTGTGCCACGAAGGCATAGTTCTCTGCAAAATCCATTTGAATAATGAATTCTCCCTCCTGTAATTTGTTTTTCCTGTAGTCCACGTATTCAGATTGTTGTTTGGTGATGAATGCCTGTGATTTGAGCTGCACAGTTTTATCACTCAAGCTTTCAACAAATGCATCACCGGTCAAGACGTTCACTGTCATTGCTGCATGATCAGTCTCAATCCATGAGCGATATTCTACTCGATCAATATCATTTTCATCAAATATTTCTTGAAGAAATTCTTCCAGAACCGTTGAGTCGGGACATTCTAGACATTCTCCCTAATGACACTGAGGTGTTGGGTTGTTGCAGGTGATAAGAGGGATCAAATCTTTTTACGACGACAATTTATGTACTGAATTCTCAGTAAGTCACGGAAAATCCAAAGCATCCATCATGATTTTCAAATTCTCATAGTATACACAGAGACATACACAGTGTGTCTCGTATTGTCGTGTCGCGACATACACAGTGTGTCCCGAGCAAAGACACATTGCTCAGTTCGAAATTTTGCAAACGTCGACAAACCAACTTCTACATTTGGATGAGCTAACAAAAATAATCAGAATAAGTCCTCCAAATTGCAGTAGAGACAACAGTAGAGTGTCATTAGGGAGAATGTCTAGAATGTCCCGACTCAACGGTTCTGAAAGAATTTCTTCAAGAAATATTTGATGAAAATGATATTGATCGAGTAGAATATCGCTCATGGACTGAGACTGATCATGCAGCAATGACAGTGAACGTCTTGGTGATGCGTTTCTCTAAATGTAATCCTGATCCATCGGGCTGTTTAGCTGATAGGAAGTCTTTCGCTCCACCTAATATTTTAATGTTTGAATCATGCTCATAAAAAGCCTTAATGGTATCAACTGTGTTCTGGTCTTTTCTCCTAGCAACGCGTGGCTGAGGAGCTCTTAAAATTCCTTTTTGATCGACTAAGGCTTTGGCTTTCTTCACCATCCATCAAGTAATATTGAAAAAATGAGCAGTCGTCCTGATAGTCCAACTCTTGGAAACAACTGAAAGAATCAAGTATTTCTCCACTTTGGTCGTCTGAGGGTCTGAATATCTCTCTTGCAATTGTTTCAACATTTCTTCTCCAGCTTGTGCGAAGTGGATGCTTTTCTTATCATCGACATCATTGCAGTAGACTTTGGGTTGTTGGGGAGGAGTGGGACAGTACGTTTCATCACTTGCATTCGTTGTTTGACTGAGGGTTGTTGAGGAACTGATTATGGCTGACGGTGATCTTACGAGAGATTGTTGACTGGCACCAGATGGCTGGGACAAAGATACTTCTGATAGACCGGACAAGAGTTTCTCCATCTGAGGATAACAAGTGGGGGCCTCAGGTTCACCGATAGATTTCTCGGTTACGAGTTGATTTTCAGGTATGAAACACAACTCATCCACAGGTTCACTCACTGCAATTTCTTCAATGTTTGATTCATCCCGGGCTTTGTTACTGTCATCAGATTCATCAACCGTAATAATCCGCAAAACACTACTTGGTAATTTCTCCAGTACTTGCCGACAATCACTACAAATTTTAGCACCTTTCAATGTAGAAACTTCGGCAATCAAAGCATCGGATGGTTTACCTAATGTTTTTTTAACAACATGGTTTGCCAATTTTAAAGGATTACAGCTTCTATCACGGAACTTCATGATACTTGTAATTTTTCACAAGTAAAACGAAACAATTGATACGTCTGGACTTGACCACACTTTTGAGTCAATGTCATTGTATGTCAACTGGAAGACAATTGAAGTTATGTTACTGTTGTGCCAGTGTTCCTTTTCAATGAACTACAGGCAATTAGGCGCCAAATTCGGAAATTCAAAAATGTGAGGAATTTATAGGGGAAAATGTGACTTGATTATACCGTAGAGTATGTTACTTATTTCTCGAAACGTTTTTTTCTTCAACTGGATGAATTTAGTAGCCTAGAGATGAACAGTCTAAATCGATTTTGCTCACTGGGGGATCTTCAATCAATATCTCGGAATCTAAGAGAGATATCGAACATATCGTCACGACCTTTTTTGTGGAGCGGATTGAAGTCTACAAAAAAGGTTTGTTTAAAATTAAGCTATTCAAACTAATCAAACGGTCACCGGGCTCAACGAAAATCTCGAGAAACTTCGGGACCCTTCGGGGTCACGGTCAGCTACGAAGAAAATCCCCGAAAAAGAAGTGGTATCGTTCTAGCTACCGAGAGAGTCACTCTAATCACAGTATTGTATCGCCGTAACCTCTCACTCGAGTATATTCCTGGAGTACAACAACGCGATATATTTGAGTGCGATATATTATAGCGCTTCATACAGCGTCTCAATTTAATTTAATTCAATTATCAATTAATTCCGAGTTGACTATCAATTATTATGAGTCAATCATCAAGTTCAATATCGAGAGAATCTCAAGTGCAGTGCATTTTTCAAATCATCATTTAATTGACTTTGTCGAGCAACTCAACAGTGTAACATTATTAATTTATCAAGACGCGTGGGTTATTCCACAATAAAGTACATCAACAGTGTGGTTTTATAATTGCGCGTGTTTCAATTTTCCACCTCCTTCCACAATTCCACTTTTCCCCAACCGGCATCTCAATTTAGCTTCACTCTCAAACAAATGGTCCTTCGAGCCGGATTGGGAAACAGTGCGTGAAAGTGAGTGGAAATTTCGAGAATAAAAGGGACTCTTCGTGTGTAACGGACTTTCGGGTTTCACACGAGCAAATCTACGGACAAGTCAAGACAATCAACAGTGCAGAGTGTTGTGCCTAGTGTTTACAGTTGAAGTTCAGTATTGTACACAACGGTAGTGACACTTCGACCTCTAGTGCTGTGCAACTTCGGAAAACCTCGGTTTCCGTCGGAACTAGCCGAGGCCCAAGCCGCGCGCGCGACGCGAAAACCAACAGACAGCGCCCCCACCTAATAGCGTGCCCTACATTATCGACAGGTGGGCACCAAGTCAACATCAGTCGGTATCTACCTATCATCGATAAGTTACCTCACACAGATCAGAGACGACCACCATGTCAGACGCGGAGTTAGGAGATAACGTATGCATGAACGCACTGAGGAGACGCTAAGCGTAATTGAGCCAATTATCCAGATTACTGAGTATCCATCTCAAGCGCACTTCAATGAAGAAATTACACCGCAGTTTCCTGACGCGACTTCCATTCACCAACAAGAAAATGAACACACTGTAGCCGAGATGGGAACTGCAACAGGCGAACTCACAGACACTCAGAAAATCCAAAAAAATAAACTGGACTTCAAGGTAAAGTCACTTAATGATATTTATCAAGAATTGTTGCAGTCAGCCGAGAACATTGGCGGTCTCACAGTTAAGGAGTTGGACGGCCAGGAGAAAATCATCGAAGGAGAATGGAATGAATTGCTCATCATCCAAGACAAACTCAGCGAGACCCTCCTGCCAACTCATCAACATATTATTCAGAGCACGTATGAGAGGGCTTCCACGCTGAAGAAAACCTGCCTCACACTCATCTATCAGCTCAAGGGAATCATCAAGAAGAGAGAATCAACGAGTACATCAACAACATCAGCTCAAGCCAATCAACTCAAGAGAATTGGACTGAAACCATTCGAAGGAAAATACTAAGAGGGGAAGCAGTTCAGCGACCTGTTCCAGTCACTGGTGATAAAAGATGATTCAATTCCTCCACTGCAAAAGCTAGTACACCTCAGGGAAGCTCTCAAGGGACAGGCAGCAAATCTCATCGACACCTTCACGGTGACCGATGAGAATTATGAGGCCTGGCAGAAGCTAGTGAGGAAATATGAGGATCCCAGACTCATCGCTTAAGCACTATTCAACAGGATCCTCAACCTCTCGAAGATCACCAAGGCAACTGTGGAGAACCTCAACGCCCATGCAGCGACAGCCCTTGAGACGAGAGTTCAGCTGATCACTATCACAGGCTTGTCCAAGGAGAGCGTCAGTGAGCAGATGATCGTTCATCTATTGACGAAGTCCCTGGATGCAGAGACTCTCAGAGCATGGGAATTGAAGCTAGGAGATTCCAAAGACTTCCCAACACTGGAGGAGTTCACCGGCGTCGTTGAATCTTGCGCAAGAGGAATCAATGCTGGAGCCAAGCTGACCACCGAGCCTCTAACATCACCAGTCAAGAAGCGAGGAGCAAGTCAACGTCAGAGAAATGCTCACCTAGCAGTAACTCAACAGGGGGAGCCAGAAGAGCCCACCAGACTGCTCCCCAAGGAGCACTGTGCCTACTGCAAGGGACCACATTTCATCGCGAACTGTCAGAGGTTCGTCGACCTGTCCCCCATCAAGAGGAATGAGTTCGTGGTCAGCAGAAGGCTCTGTTTCAACTGCTTGGGCCCACATCTATTCGCAAAGGGCAGGTCCACCAAGACGTCCTTCAGCTGCAAGTGCAGGCATCACACGCTCATCCATGGTGGAAGCACATACACCAACGGCAGAGAAGCTGAGCAGGCAGCTCTAGTGGACCCACCAAGAGGAGAAAATCCACAGACGTTCCAACCAGGAACGAGCTGGGCTGAGTGTACGTAAAAATTTAGTTTCCTTCTAATGTAAAACCACTCATTGATCGCTCTCAATTATACCTACCAGCATCCAGAGCATCACCAACACGACTCATCACCAATCAGGCGATAAGTACTTCAAAATCGCCTGTCATCAAAGAGGAAACCACCAAGCAGCCAATCATCGAGCAGAGCAGTCATCATTCAGCAGCTGATCAGCAATATGTACTTCTTGCAACAGCCCAAGTACGAGGACAATCTCCAAAGGGCTTCCTTCTCAAAGCAAGGGCGCTCATCGATCAAGGCTCAGAGTTATCGTTTATCTCTGAGGAATTAGTACATCAACTACAACTCTTACGGACGTCATCAAAAATAGAGTTAATCGGAATAGGAGAGACCAACTCAGGTCACACGAGGGGAGCAGTATCAGTACTGCTTCAAGCAGTCGATGGATCAAAGCAAGTGAAAATCAATGCTCACATACTCAAGAAACTCACGGTCAAGCTACCATCATTCTCGTGCTCACCAACATGGATCGACCCTCCACAAGGTCTTCAACTAGCCGATCCAGTTTATCTAAAACCTGGTCCAATAGACACCATCATAGGGGCTGACAACTATGGGCGGATCATCAAAAGCAGAGTCGTCAGCTCCTGAAACACTCAATTAGTTGGCCAACAAACAATATTTGGTTAGATACTAACAGGGCCAATCGAATGCAGTGGGTGTTTACCAAGGGTTTCTCTATCGGCCGTAAAGGAATCTTCAAACGAGCAACTACAAGAGCTTCTCCAAAGATTTTGGCACCAGGAGGAATTACCAAAAAATTCCAACTCATCAGCAGAGCTATTACCAGATGAAATCGAGTGTGAGAAATTCTTCAAGTCCACACATACCAGAGATGACACTGGGCACTACATCGTCAGACTTCCTCTACGGACCTCACCAACAGCGCTCGGAGGGTCTAAATTCAAGGCCTCACGTCAACTCCTGTCAGCTGCACGGCGTCTCCAGACAGACGAATCATATTCCCAGCTCTACAGAGAATTCGTCAACGAGTATGAGGCACTGGGACACATGCGCAAAGCACCAGAAGGACCAGAACCCGTCACAGCATACTATCTACCGCATCACGGGGTTCTGAGAGAAGACGCACTCACCACGAAGCTGAGAGTTGTCTTCAACGGCTCAAGTCCTCGCTCATCAGGATTATCTCTCAATGATATCCTTCATCCGGGTGAGAAACTACAAGTTATTACCATGAACGTATTAACATGGCTCAGAAAACACAGAATTGTTTTCGGAACGGACATTGTCAAGATGTTCAGACAGATTCGAGTGCATCAAGACAATTGGGATCTCCAGAGAATTCTGTGGATCAACGAAAATCAGCAGCAGATCACCTAGCAACTGACCACAGTCACCTACGGTCTCAATTGTTCTCCATGTCTATCTCTACGAGTTCTCCAACAATTAACAGAGGATGAAGGACATCACCACCCGGCAGCCGTCGAGTCACTCACCAAAGGTCGCTACGTCGATGACATATACGGCGGAGCTGATACAGAAGATCACCTCAAAGAAATCGCATGGCAGTTAAAAAGGCTCTATTAAGCAGGCGGTTTCGCTGTACAAAAGTGGAGCAGTAATTGCTCACACGTATTAGAGGAATTGGGAACCTCAACGAGGAAGGCAATCATCCAGTTCGAGGAGCCTATCACCAAAGTGCTCGGATTGTATTGGCATCAATCGTCCGATACATTTCGATTTAAATCAAAGCAGTTTGAGTCAGCAACAATCCCCAAGGGAGCAGTAGCATCAGAAATTGCTCAACTGTTTGATCCATTGGGATTCATCGCTCCAGTAATCGCCCGAGGCAAGATAATTATCCAAGATCTGTGGAAACTCAAGCTCACTTGGGACACACCACTTCCAAAGGAGTATGAAGATCAATGAACGAGCTTCCGAGAGAACCTCAACCAACTGAATCAAGTCTCAGTGCCAAAGTGGCTGAGACTCTCATCGAAGACATCGAGCGTCAACAACAACCATGGGTGCAGTGGTGTATATCCGCACCAAGCAACTCAATGGACCAGCATCAACGGTAATGTTATACGCTAAAACAAAAATAGCTCCCCTCAAGTGCATGACCATCCCTCGACTGGAGCTAACAGCAGCACTCATGCTTACTCAACTAGTAGTTGCAACTCAGCAGATGCTGGAACTCAACGCAGTAGACACGTATCTATGGTCTTGTTCAAGTATAGTGCTAGCTTGGATCAAGTGTCACCCATCGAGATGGAAGGGTTTTGGCCAAAACCGAGTCATCAACATCCAGGAATCCTTTCCAGATGCTACCTGGAGGCACATCAGCAGTAAGGAAAATCCAACCGACTCTGCATCCAGAGGACTATCACCACAGGATCTAGCCGAAGATCAGCTATGGTGGTCAGACCCTGAGTGGATAAGTCAGGAACTTGAAAACTGACCAGTATCATCACTTGACACTCCAGCCGAAGCATCAACAGAAACAAGGCCAACTTCATCACATCAGACATCTATCAAGGTCAACGCCGTAGCAGAGCTCCTCAACAGATACTCAACACTAGTCAAAGTCCTCCAAGTAACAGCCACCCTGAACCGAGCCATCGAAAGGTTCAGAAGACGGCGAGTCCCTCAAACACCGGTCTTAACCTCTAGAGAACTCAACGAAGCCAGACTGTTTTGGGTAAAAATTACGCAATATCAATATTTTGCATCTGTTCACAAGATACTTGAGAGATACCATCAAATACCACGGAGTCATCCACTAACAAAGCTGACTCCAACTCTAGACAATGAGAGCATCATCAGGCTAGTTGGCCGCCTTAAGAATTCTCAACTAGACCCTGACGAGATTCACCCAATTATCCTGCCTCGTCAGTCTCGTTTCACAGCGTTGGTCATCGAAGAAACTCACCGAAGGACACTCCATGGAGGAACTCAACTCACCCTAGCCCACACACGCCAGAAGTATTGGATCTTCAGCGGCAGATGCACTGTGAGAGCATATATCTCACGCTGCCCTGTCTGCATCCGACATCGTGGACGACAGGCCCAGCACCTAATTGGCCAACTGCGTGCAGTGAGAATATCACTTTCATGAGCATTTCTCCATACGAGGGTAGACTATGCCGGCCCATTTCCTATTCTCAAATGGTGACCCACAAATGCCCAAACATCTAGCGTTCATATTGCAGTATTTGTGTGTTTCACTACATTAGCAGTCCATTTAGAGCTCGTTTCCAACCAGACAACAGACGCATTTATCGGAGCCTACGAGAGATTCACCGGAACGAGAGGCATCCCCGAGGTTATGTACAGTGACAACGCAACCACGTTCGTTGGCGCCTCAACAGTTCTCAATAAGCTGTACAACCAGCTAACCAGAGAGAATCACCAAGTCCAGGCTGCTCTGGCCACCAACGTGACTCAATGGAGCTTTTCACCACCGAGAGCAACCAATTTCGGTGGCAAATGGGAGGCAGCGGTCAAATCAACGAAATATCATCTCAAAAGAGTACTTGGGTCGACGACATTCACCTACGAGGAACGCAACAGCATTCTGATCCGGATAGAGGCCTGCCTCAACTGCGGGCCAATCACACCGATGTCAGATGACCCAGAGGACTTCCAGGCACTCACCCCAGGTCACTTCCTAATAGGTGAGCCTCTACAGGTGATTCCAGAGCCATCAATCATCAATGAGAACCCCAGCAAGTTGCAAAGATGGAATCTGATCACCCAGAAAATAAAGCAATCCTGGTCCAGGTGGTCCAGAGCGTGTCTTCAAAGGTACCAAGCTATCTACAAGTGGAATCAACGACGAGAGAACATCAAAGTTGGAGAGATGATCTTGATGGTCGACGAGGATTATCCACCAGCATAATGGCCACTCGGTAGAGTAGTGGCAGTTCACTCAGGAGACGATGGCCTCCCAAGAATGGCAACCATCAACACACCACGAGCAGTAGTACCAACTCGACCGGATGGTACCACCAACATCGAAAGAATCACCAGTACCAGCATGACATTCATCAGACCCATCATCAAGCTCTGTCTCGGACCGACAGACCCTCCACCAGCAGAACATCCCTCAGAAGACGATCCCGAGCCAGTCAACGAGTAATTATCGCAGAGAAGCAGCACCAGAGAAATTCAACGCACAATTCATCATCCGAGATGATGAATGGCCCCCGGGATGTTTGAAATTCAGCTATTCAAACTAGTCAAACGGTCACCGGGCTCAACGAAAATCTCGAGAAACTTCGGGAGCCTTCGAGGTCACGGTCAGCTAAATCCCCGAAAAAGAACTGCTATCATTCTAGCCACCGAGAGAGTCACTCTAATCACAGTATTGTATCGTCGTAACATCTCAATCGAGTACATTCCCGGAGTACATCAACGAGATATATTTGAGTCTAGCGTTTCGTACAGCGTCTCAATTTAATTTAATTCAATTATCAATTAATTCCGAATTAACTATCAATTATTTTGAGTCAATCATCAAGTTCAATATCGAGAGAATCTCAAGTGCAGTGCATTTTTCAAATCATCATTTAATTGACTTTGTCGAGCAACTCAACAGTGTAACATTATTAATTTATCAAGACGCGTAGGTTATTCCACAATAAAGTACATCACCAGAGTGGTTTTATAATTCCATGCGTTTTAATTTTCCATCTCCTTCCACATTTCCACTTTTCCCTAACCGGCATCTCAATCTAGCTTCACTCTCAAACAAGGTCATCACAAAAATTTTGCTATCCCCGTTATATGCGAAGATATTCGCATAAAACTCATATGAGACCTGTATTGCCTTGAATTTTTTCTATTGCTGGGCTCCTAAATTTTGGCTTTCCAAAATTTTTTTTGTGATCTCTTAGGAGCCTGAAGAATCATGAAAAAAAATATTTAAAAAAATTAAAAGCGTCCAAGAGGAGGAAAAAATACATTTTCCTCTTTTTTTAATATAAAATCGATCTCCCAATTATTTGCGATTTTTGATGATTCTTCCATCTTGTAGATCGGAAAATATACAGTTTTTTTTCTTTAATCATCATTTTTGAACGCATAGAACCGGAGAAAAGAGGTATTTTCATCAGACAAGAGAATTTAATTGCAAGAGAAGAATGAGCGGTCCAAAATTTTTTCTGAAAAAAATGTAGTATACTTTTTTCGAGTCACAAAACACCCTGAAAAATTGGCGAGACATTCTGCGAGATCATGGAAAATGACTGTCCGGTTTGACGGAGATATGCTTTTAGTTCCAATTTCAATTTGTAATGAGAACTAAGACGAAATTGCAGTGATGCATTTCATGATAATGAAGTAGTGAACACAATAGAATACACGATTCTTACCAGGTCAAAATACACCAAAATATGTTGTTAATAGTCAACAAACACCCTCGTCGACTCGAAATGGTCTAATTGACGGAAGTGGAGAGAAGATGTTGAGAGACACAGGTCAGTATTGATAGTGAAACATTGCCGCTAAGTCTGTACACTTGTAGAAGCATTGGGGGCGGCGTAGCAGCAAACAAACTCCACCAAAGATGAAGAAAAAGAAGATCATGAGAAGAACATTCAGAGAAAATACAAAAAATTCCAGGTCGCGATCAATTGCTTCAGACACTGATGGCACCACAGGTGATGCCATAAAATCCCATAATGAGAAGTTGCTCCCAAATCATTCCAAGAATGGGACTCAGAATGACTCAGCTACCAGTAAAGGTACAGTGAGAAATGACACAATGTCTCACGGACAGTCATCAACTCCCCTTCATGAAGATACTTGTGGAATCTCAGCCACTGCCTCACAGAGACTTATGAGAGGTTAGCTGAGAAACGAGACCATGACTCTCAAACAGCCTATATTTCCAGACTGTTACAATGTTCATGAATTCCGAGGCAGTGGGTCACATTGAACTGTCGAGGAGAATCGTCTATCTAATTCTTCTGTACTACTCGACCTCTCCTGTACCCATCACACAACAAGTAACGATGGAAAGCGATTGATGGAAATGCATCTGCAGCAAATCCCAAAAATCGGGTCCAGTCGCGCGCTTCGCACGCTCCCTCTTTAGGGTATGACCGGTAGGGGTTGGTGGAATTGGGTGCGACCCATTACGGATCGAACCAATAACTTCCCGACCATTTGTTTTTCTTCATTACTTTTTTAAAATTATGTATTGATTCAACCTATTTCTCACATTTTTCATGTATTTTTCATGTATTCTATTTTTTTTCATTCCTTCACTTTTATGTCCTCCATGCTGATAGATTATCCCAAATTAAGGTGTACGTGGACGGTACGACTTGCCCCGCCTCTACCACGAACCCCTCGTCCTCCACCGCGTCCCCCATGATTGTTGCATCTGCCTTCGCGCCCCCTACGATTATTGCCTCTTAGTCCAGGCAATCTAGAAAAACCACATACTTGAGTAAATGTAAATTAGTCGCGCTTCGATGAAATTTATACCAAACGTCCAGAATATTGTCCTGAACAACATATCAAAATGGAGAGGGTCTAGGTGTTTCAATTATATTTTTGATTATTAAAAAACTATTGAAAATTCGGGGGTTAACCCCAAGAACACGAATAACTTTCATTCAGAATATCCAGTTGAGAATCGAAAAATATCAGTTTGTTCAGCATGAAAAACTCAACAAATCATAAGCGAGAACGTATCCCCTAGGAGTTATCGTTTTTTAAAATTAATTCATAACTACGTACTATTTAGAATTGCCTAAAACAATCAGCTGTTAGCGCAAGGCCCACCCCCTGCTGCGCACGCAACACACTCACATCGGCGCTATGCGCAGAACATTCAAAGGATTAAAATTCACACGTTTGACTGACATAAAACCCTTTAAAAATTTTGACTAATTTTTAACTTTATTTATCGATAACTCCTCAAAAAATTATCATTATTATTGTCCGGCCATGTAAATATATATAGATAAATTGAAATCCAATCAGTTGAGAAATCATTAAAATAGTATGAATATATAATAATGTGCTCATTGATATTTTATCTGCTATGCAGGCGGCACTTGCTCTGAATTTTTTAGAATAAAAATTATCATCGTACGAGAAAATAAACCACCAATTTAGTATTTTTGAAGTTAATTCATTCAGGTTGTAAATGCTGAATTCAGTCAATCGATGTAACACTGCTCATTGCTTATTTTTAATACAAAATATACTTATACCAAGTATAAAATATACTAAATATTTTTCTGTGAATGAGTTCGCTGGTTCGTAACGATTTAGGCCGTATTATTTGGGAAATCAACAAATGCTAGTTTCTACCTACGCCCCTTCCCTAACCAATCAGAGGAGCAGCTGCCTGGCGCCAGCTGGGCCCAACCGTAACGCTAGGGATTTATGGTTAGAGAAGCCACGCCACGTGGGACATATTCAGTTGTCTTGTGGTAGTCAGTACAGAAAGTGTGGAATATTTTTATTCTGATCTGAATATCATCGAGACTTCAATAAATTCCGAAATGTCTTATCAAGGAATTCGTTTTATTTGTGACAGGAGTTTGAGTAGTGGTGTCCAAACGAGAATAATGAAGAAAAGGGGAATAAATTCGTTCATTGCTAAAAGCAAACAATGCCAGGAAAAAAAGTGAGAATTCCTTGAACATTTAACCGAAGTGGAAGTCCATGAACCCTGTAGAGTTGCTTACTGTGCTTTGAAAGAAGTGGTGAGTGCGAGAGTTGCAGCTCCAGTTCATGAGGAAGAATTTAACTTTCAAGTCAATTGTTTTCTGTGTTCTGCGAAATGCGATAGTATTCGAAAAAAACATTTCGAACAGTCTCAACAGACAAATTGCAAGCGCACATTAATGATTGTGTTAATAAACGTGGAGATGACTGGAGTCAGGCTGTTCAACGAAGATTGGAGTCGACATCTTTACTGCAGGTTCAGGCTCGTTACCATAGGTCATGTTATCATAAGTTCACGACCATCACAGAAACCCATGATATTGGAAGACCGAAGATAGCAGAGATGGAAATGGCCTTTGAGAACGTGTGTCGATACATGGAGGAGAGTGATGATTGTCAATTCTCTCTCAACGAACTGATGGAGAAGATGGAAGGATTTTCGTTCACTGCAGCGACATTCAAGCAGAAACTACGCAATAAGTACAACACAGATATGATCATGTTGGAAAGTAAAGGTAAGGCCACCATTGTATGCTTTCGGGGTACAGGGTATAAAATTCTTATGAATTCCTGGTACGAGAAGAAAGCTGCTACTGAGGCTGAAGAGCGATTGCGGATAGTTTCTGCTACAGCTGATATCATAAGAGAAGATATCAGAAGCAAATTTTACGAAACATCAATCTATCCAGCTACTCAGGATCTTCTAGGTATTGTTGCGGAGTACATTCCGGAGAGTCTGCAGATTTTCCTCAACGACGTTCTACTGAAGGGGAAGACAAATAGAGACGAGAAATTGACAACAATTAGCCACTGGAATTTTTGTAACAAGACAATTCGGTTCACGTCTAATCATTGACGTTTTGAGCAGCCTGGGCTTCTGCGCTTCATATACGAATATCAGTCTCTACGAGGCGTCTGCCGTAATGAACACGAAAAGAAAAATCGATGAAAATGTATTCATACAATTTGTGTTCGATAATGCCGATCATAATGTATGCACCGTTGATGGTTTCAATACTTTTCATAGCATGGGGGGTATTTGTTGCGTGACGCCAAAATCCGCAGTAACACATCAAGGAGAAATCCCCAAGTTAACTCGGAGTCCAAGAGCTGAAGAACTAGCATCAAAGATCAACGTTCCAGTAGTCTATTGTAATCGGTTAAGTGGGGATCAATTAGGATTGAAATCCATTACGTTCCTAGATGTATCACAGCTGGATCTCGGTGAACGCGAACAATTTCCAACAGCATATTCTCTCCATATTCTTGCGAAATCACTCAATATTGCCAACAAAAAACTGCCTTCGTGACATTTGATCAGCCCTTGTATATTAAAGCCAAAGAAATAGTTGCCGATGATAGAGCCATCCTGACAGATGTAGTTGTAAGACTGGGAGGATTTCATATGTTGATGTCATTCCTCGGAGCTATTGGGACAATTATGGATGGTAGCGGATTAAAAGAACTTCTGTGTACAGTTTATGCAGGTAATACTGTTGACCACATGCTAACTGGCCATGCGTTCAGTCGAGCGATCAGAGGTCCCCTCACCGTTTATTCTGCATTGGGTTCAATCATTGCTCAGCATGCCGACAGTGTTGATGATCAGGATCGTCTGCATGACACCAATGTACTCAGTGATTTCGCTCTCCAACTACCGACGCGACAGGAAATTGATGAGGACGAAATTTTTATTCAACTCAAACGGAAAATCCTGAAGGTCATGGAGGAACTCGCTGGTGCTGGCCGAACATCAAGGCTGTGGATGCAATATTTTCATTGTATCAGTATTTTGATGCAATTTATCGAAGCTGAGCGTTTAGGCAACTGGCAACTCCATCTCCAATGTGTGCGGGATATGCTGCCTATCTTCCATGCCGCCGGTCACCCAGCCTATGCCAAATCGGGTCAGATCTGCCTTCAAGACATGTTGCGAGTACCAAGCATCATGTCTCCTGATGAATTTCAAAAATTCACAACGGAGGGACACTTCACCATACGACGATCTGATAAGAAATAGGCAGGAATTTGGACTGACATGACCGTAGAACAAACTCTTATGCGTGTGATGAAAGTTTCTGGTGGTCTCACACAAGGTCATGGACGAAATAAGGAAGGGGTTCTAGCCAGGTGGATACTCGGTATGCCAGTTGCCTATGAAGTGATTGAGGCATTCGAGACATTCTGTGGAGTGAGAGCATCCACCAGTGAGCAACACACGGATTGGAGACCGAGCAACATCAAACAAGATACTGAGGATTATTTGAAAGTCGTAGCATGGATGACTGTGCGTAATCCCTTCGTTGGTATTGAGTGTGATAAACTCATATCCATCGCAGATAGATTATGTGCTGGGAAGGACATCAACTGTGATAACGCAATTCAAATTGGAACTGCTTCGATGAAAACAATGGTAGGAGTGAATGCTTCAGATGTGAAGCTGAAATACACGGCACGTGTGAAGTCAATCGCTTCTACAAAGCGGGGTATCGTAATTGACAATGAAGTACTAGTATTCCAACGGATTGCAGCGGTTATAACAGACGACAACCAGTTGGCAACACGATCTCTGAATCACGAGCTAGCTCCATTTCCTCCTGCGCTATTTGATGATCACGGTGGCATGAGAAAATCCAACAAAGCAGATCTCTTCACTGTATTCAAGTGCCCAACCGAGAATGGCATCGATGAAACGCAGTGGAAGATCATCATCGACGGCGGATTCCTGTTACACAAGGTGGTCTGGCCAATTGGAGCCACTTATCGGCAAATTCTTCCATTAGATGAAAATTATATCAAAAACCATTACGGCTCGAATGCGATAGTTGTCTTTGATGGCTATAAAGAAACCGACGTGGGGATAAAATCTTACGAAAGATTCAGGCGTTCGAGGACCGGCACAGGGAGTCAAGTCATTTTCGATGAGGATATGACCATCACCATGAGTCAATCTAAATTTCTATCAAATGATAAAAACAAGGATAGACTCATCGACTTCCTCAAAAGTAAATTTTTAAGTGCGGGAATAGCTGTGCAACAGGGATCGGAAGATGCTGATCGATTAATTGCAGTGACTGTCGTTGAGTGCCTCCATGATCATAACAAAGTTGCAGTGGTTGGTCAGGACGTGGATCTCCTGGTGCTGCTGATTGCCCTGGTTCCATTCGAACGAGAAATTTATTTCATTAAAGAGGGAAATAAACAAGGAGCCCGTAAAATATTCTCCACGAAGGACAATCAGCACCTGAAAGACACCATACTTGTCAGCCACGCTTTCACAGGCTGTGACACAACCAGCTGCATCTTCCATAAGGGAAAAAAGTCATTTTTGAACCTACTGACAAAAAAGCGTCATCTCCTCGATTGTGTAGCGGTCTTCAATAATCCGAACTCAACTAGGGATAATATCAAGCAAGCAGGTGAACGCTTGATGCTGGTAATTTATGGTGCTTCAGAGGACAAGACATCCATTAACAGTTACCGTTATGAACGTTTTGTGAGTTCTGCTGCAGGTCTCAAAACTGAAATACGACTAGGACAGCTTCCACCTACAAGTGCTTCAACCGAAGAACACTCGTGCATGTTTATCTGCAAGTCCAGAAATGGCTTGGGAATAATCAATTGCGTGCAATAGATTGAGGTTGGGAATTGACGGAGCAAGTGTACTTCCCCATTATGACCAAGGAATCACCAGCTCCAGAAGACATTCTCAAAATGATCTATTGCACATGCAGAGGGAACTGTTCCACTACGTGTGGATGTAGAAGAGCGGGCCTCAAATGTTTCACAATCTGTTCGGGGTGCCGTGGAAATTCTTGTTCCGAATTCCCACCATTCACTCAGTTTCCCGAAGGCGAAGAGGACCTGATGCAAGTCGATGAAAGAGAAGATGCTTGCAGTGACCCTGGACCATTAACTAGTAAAAACTACGTTCGGTCTAGTCAAAGGGTAGAGTGTCTTAATTATTGATTATTTTTCCAACCAAACTATACCAAATAACCTAATGAATATTTGATTCCGTTTACAGAGAGGAGTTTCCAACCCTAACCCGGCGACAGTAGATGTACACTCCACTTCAATTGTGCTTCCGAATGTAAGCCTTGCGATTGATGCTTTTTGCGGATAACGTAACATTAAAAAACTTTTTTTTTCTAAAAACTTCAATTTTCTGATTTTATCAATTATTTTTATCTCTATATGATTTAGATCAGCATGCTTATAATTCTATATTAAATTATGAAACAATCGTGTAGTAATAATTAAAATTGTAAGTTGTAAATAATTAAATTACGACAGAGAAAAAAATTCTAAAATTAATGTATTAATTGCGGTTGAATTTAGCCTCCACAGAATGATAAACTTTACCATCATATTAGATAATTTATTTAGTAAAAATTCTGAAAATAATCCCCTTTTTTCTGATTTGTAGATATTTCTTGGTCAAATTCATAATTTTTCTAATACATTTTATCTATTAATTTTAGGATTTGTTTTTCTCTGGGATGTAATATACTTTCTGTAATAAACAAATTCTGTTATAGAATTCTATCATTAAGATGTTGCCCTTTTCTTTCAATCTATAATAAATGTTGATAATTATCTCGATTCTGGACGTGCGAAAAAATTTATTGAGACATATTCTATATATATTAATGTATATTAATGTAATTACGATGATATTCTTTGGAGGAGTTATGAATTGAAAAATTGTAAATAGACTATAATTTATTGGATTTTTTTAACTTCTTTTAATCCTTTGAATGTTCTGCGCATAGCGCCGATGTGAGTGGGTTGCGTGCGCAGCAGGGGGTGGGCCTTGCGCTAACAGCTGATTGTTTTAGGCAATTGTAAATAGTACGTAGTTATGAATTAATTTTATAAAAACGATAAATTCTAAGGGATAGGTTCTCGCTTATGATTTGTTGAGTGTTTCTTGCTCAACAAACTGATATTTTTCAATTCTGAATTGGATATTCTGAATGAAAGTTATTCGTATTCTTGGCGTTAACCCCCGAATTTTCAATAGTTTTTTAATAATTAAAAATATAATTGAAACACCTAGACCCTCTCCATTTTGATATGTTGTTCAGGGCAATATTCTGGACGTTTGGTATAAATTTCATTGA
Organism: Diachasma alloeum; assembly: GCF_001412515.2. NCBI lineage: Eukaryota > Metazoa > Arthropoda > Insecta > Hymenoptera > Braconidae > Diachasma > Diachasma alloeum. The sequence continues at coordinate 327,740 of NW_021680741.1, forward strand.
AGCGCGACTAATTTGCATTTGCAATGCTAGATTGCCTGTACTATCTACCCCGCCACTGTCTGTGACGGATCCCTCCGTTGTTACCACGTCCTATACAGAATTTAGACATGTTGAAGTCATGCTGCTGTAATTATTATTATCATCATCATTATGGTGTTTATTATTACTATTATTATTATTATTATTATTATTATTATTATTATTTACACTCGTAAATGAGATCGCTGAACGATCCTCGAGGGTTCCGACTTCACCTCGAAGACCGCCCAGCAAGCTAAGCGATACAAACTCTACCTAATCGGCCTACAGTAGGACTCCCTCCAACCAGAGGGTGAGCTCTACTGCAGTCCAGAATCGTGCTGTCNGGTGCGCTCTACTGCAGTCCAGAATCGTGCTGTCTAAGTAGACGGAGGTATCCAAGAATGACCGCCTTCTGCATTTGGCCAGCCAAAATGAAGGCTTAACGCCTACATGCAGGGATGGTGTTCAGCCCAAATATGAATGACTCTTTCATTCCCCCAAGAGAGCTAATTATCAGGACAACCAACTTTCCTTTAAATCCCCGATTTATTTGACGTAGCTCAAACAGGAGTGGCTGGTATTTGAGCCGCTTCACCTCTTCTTTCACTGTAATGTTGCTCTCAGCCGGAGCTACATCACATGATTATTATTATTATTATTATTATTATTATTATTATTATTATTATTGTTGTTGTTGTTGTTGTTAGTTATAAGTCGAACTCCTATATTGTTAGTTTTAATTGAAATTGAACGAGGAATTGTCATCCAAGTAAACATCACATTCATTTAAATTTTTGAAACCTATAGGACCTGGAAGTAATCAGACACCATTAGGGAAGGATTCGAATTTCATGGAGAGCACAGCAGTAATTTCCAGGAGAATGATATTGGATCGTTTCCGCGTAGCAACAAATTCAACAAAAAAATGTAAATGTTTCATCTGTCATGTTCAACTGAATTTCTATCAGAATTCTACGAGAATTCCATTAGATTTCTTTTCGAATTATATTTGGAATTTGTATTTATTGTTTGCACCGATTATATTAAAGGAAATTTATATAATTTGAACGTGTACTTTATACAATATATATTTTTCGATAGAAAAAAAACATATTCAGTTTTCCATATAACTCAATCTATTACGATTATTACTATAAGGATTTGTGACGGCACTAACCAACGTGAACCTCAAAACTTGAAATATAAACCGTAGACTTATCCATAATTCGATGCGAAACTCAAAACAGCCGGAGTGTTGTCACCTTCGGCCTCTGCTCCTCGATATCCCCACGAAAATCCTCGAAAACCGAATAAACGAAATAAACGGGAAAACGAGAAAAATGTTGTCGGGCGCCAGCTGACTTTTGTTCCAGCGGTGTCAACGAACCGCATTAAAGAGAACCACACGAAAACTTAGCCATAATTGGGGAGATCAAGGGAGAGGTTGCGGAATTAGCTCGACTAGCTCGGAGATATTCGGAGAGCGGGGTAGGATCGGTCGCTCGGTCTTAGGAAGGATGTCGCGAATTTACCAAAAGATACAGGAAAATCAAAAGGAAGAATCAGAAAATTATTTCAATAGGGGATGTGAGAATTACTTTTAAATTTACTCCGTGATTCATTCAATTTCTCAATAATATTTCAACTCCAATAGAATTTCTGTTCTTCATAAATAAAATAAATTAATTTCAATTAATTTCAACAAAATTAAATTCGATTAAATTCCCGAGAGTGAGACTACGTGAATTGACCTTGAGAGAGAGGTTATCGTGAAGGGAATGGGAGGTCCGAAGAGTCCAGGCCAACGATCTCTCCGCATCGTCCAGAAACTGGAGGGCTGGAGGATCTGAAGGCGGGGTTAATTCCAAAGCGATGATCTCGGCGAATCTCCTCATAACAATAAATGACAATTAATGGGCGAGGGACTCAAGTATGGAAATGTCACTTAAGAGAACCATTTTCTCCCATATTCGAGTCCGTCCTCCATCAAGAGCGTCGTGGCGTCACAGGAAAATCCCTGGAGCTCACGAGCTTCAATGTCGTGATTTTCGGGGTCTCGTCTTCCAAGAAACCTTAAATTAATAAATTCAGACGTTGGGGAAGCTTTACTGAGCTAGAAGAGCACTCATTTGAGGCTTCAATTCGCTCTGGAAAGAGAAAAAACCGCCATGTGCACGACAGCATCACCCACGGCACGTGAGGCGCATGTGTGCACTTGTGGGCCTGTTTTATCCACTTTTTCCCACTAAAAATTGGCACTGGACATTCCCCATGCGTTCTCGAGAGTCCTAGTGAACTAATTATGCACTCAGAAGGTGCATTAATTGTTCACAAGACTTCCTGGTGAGTGGAGAGGGCACAATGGCGCCCTGGCAGGGCATGGGCCATGTGCGGCCTTTTATTGGGACGCACTGTCCATTTTCACTATCTCTTGGGTTTCACTGGGGTTTTATCACTCGGGAGAGGTCTGGAGAGCTGAACGAGGGTTTTATGCACTCAGTGGTGCATTTATCCACCCGCTCAGAGGAGTTTTGGAGGTTGGGAATGCATCTCGGCGTCACTCTTGTGAACGCCGGTGCACTTTTCCCGGAGGTGATCACTGGGCACACTGGGAATAAATGCACTTCTCTCCTCGGGAGAGAGTGCACATGGTGAATAAAAATGTACTTACCATGTTCCTCGTGTGGGCTCTCGGCGATGGTCTCCACCAACTCCCTCGATCGTTGTCGATATTCTCGGGGATATTGTCGCAGTGGTTGCTCGGGTCCAACTCTCTCGTAAACTGCGTTTAACCGGCGGAGGTTCTCAGCTGGGTGGCACGACCGGCACGCCGTCTAGCTGCCGCTGGGGCGGGCTCATGTAAACGAGCACGCGGGGATTTTAATTCAAATGGGTTTTAGACTTATTTTAGGCATTCCGCCGTTAATTATATCTTTTATGAATTAACCCAAGGGGTTTTTATCCATAGTGGCTGAACAATAGTTATCTGGTGGTTCGGAAAGGGGGGATTAAGGCAGTTGTTCACCTTTTCTCCTCGCGAATGCACTTCACCCCTGAGTGAGTGCACTTTTCGCTGCTGTCACTCTCCCGGGAGTCATCCTGGAGTCACCGTGAACAAATCTAAAGAGAGAATAGCCCATGGCGATCCATGCAGACGAGTGGGCTATGTTCATCCACATGGCCTTCCAGCTGCACTGGTGATTCCAGCGACTCCACGAAGTGCCTTAGCCAGGGAGCGTGAGTATTTCACCTCAACCTCTGTGATCAGCAGCCGCACTCAACGAGATCAGCGAGATCTCACCGGAAAGCTCGGTGTCTCGGCTCTGAATCGCGGTGGATCGTCGTCCCTCTCAGGATTCGCGAGATTCCACAATACAAAAATATAACTAGGAAAATACAATTACTGTACATTTTCCCTCAACCGTAAAACCGATAATTTTATCTCCTAAAATCCGAAATAAACCAGAAAGATAACTGAAACTAAAAGAGAACAAAAACTTTAATATTACTTGAATCGGAGATTTACTTTTTACTCGTTTTTAATGTGTATTGACACGTGAATTTGAGTATTTATAGAAATCGAATGTTGTTTTCCCCGCGAGGCCCTTCCTGATGTTCTTGGAGACCGGTTTCTACGAGCTGGAGCTGAAAGGAGTGTTGCATCGCCCTTCGGTAGGGGTGCTAACATTGGGGTTAAGGAAATCGCGACTCTCTCTCCAAAAAGATCAAAATAAGTTCACACTTGCCTACTCACTCTTACGATTTACTTAATTTTACGACGAAGTTGTGTACAGGTGGCGGAATTCTCGAAAATTCCGTCACAGATTGTTGAAGAGAAATTTCCTCAGCATTTTCGGATTTCATTAAAATTGATGAGAAAAAAATTTCTATAGAATAATGAAAACCTATTGACTTTTTCTTACCAAATATATCTTAACAAAATGACACGGTAAAATTGCAGAATCTATGATGGAATTGACACATAAAATCAATAGAATTTTCCAGAAGAATTCCCATAGAAATTCATTTTCCCCTGGATTCCGTTGAATTTGGGGAGAAAAAAAAGGGAAAGCAACAGAAAACACTTGATAAATTCGTCCTCAAAGACTTCCATAGAAAAATCAAAATCTATCGACTTTTTCCAATCCAATATCTCTTGACAAAATTACAGGGTTAAATTGTACATGGAATTGACTGGTAAAATTAATAGAATTTTTCAATAGATATCTAATAAAAATTCATGTTCCTTTGGATTTCATTGAATTTGATGAGAAAAAAAACAGAAAAACTGAGAAATTTATGCCCAAGGATTCCTATAGAAAGATCGAAATCTGCTGACTTTTTCCAATTAAATATCTCTTAACAAAATGACAGAGTTAAATTGTACAATCTACCATAGAATTGACTCGTAAAATCAATAGAATTTTTCAATAGAATTCTGTGGTGACTGTGTCTCCACTACATCTCTGTCATTCAGACGCGCACACACATACACACACTCAATTTTCCTCTTTAGACATTGGGCCAATTCCCCAATTTTCCTGTCGAGACATTGGGCCAATTCCCACATTAAAAATCCATTTCCGTATCACAAACCTCATGACCCGTTTATTGCCATAATCCTCCATGCGTCCTAATCCCTCATCATCACCTGGCGTCCATAATCCCTCGTCCGCCTGACTGGCGCCCGTGACGTCACGACGGAAATTTCCCCGCCGGGACCCCCGAGCCAATCACAGCTCACCGGCGGGAACTTACAGCGCCGAACCAATCGGAAGCCAGGATTTTACTCATCCCTTCTCCAAATTTTCCACCAATCACATCCTTGCACTCTCCTTAAATACCGCACACTTTCCACACTCATCATCAGTCAATCATTCACTCGACATTCACTCATCGCTCAACCACTGGACAACACATCAACAGAGAGGACAAGTCTTCTTACGACTAACTCTCCACTCTTATAAATATTAACGTTTAAAAACTCAAATATATTTCGCTCAACGTTGGATCTCTGGAGTTGTCATTTAATAACCTGCTCACCTCCACAATTCTAATAAAAATTCATGTTCCCTCGGATTTCATTAAAATTGATGAGAAAAGAATGAAACTCATATATATATATACTTATATATATATATATATAAGTATTTTCTGAATGAAACACAACAGAAGTAACTTGATAAATTCATCCACAAAGACTTCTATAGAAAAATCAAAATCTATCGACTTTTTCCAATCGAATATCTCTTAACAAAATGACAGGGTTCAATTGTAGAATCTACCATGGAATTGACTCATGAATTCAATGGAATTTTCCAATAGAATTCTAATAAAAATTCATGTTCCTTTGAATTTCATTGGAATTGATGAGAAAAAAAAACAGAAAAACTGATAAATTTATGTCCAAGGATTTCTATAGAAAGATCGAAATCTTCTGACTTTTTCCTACCAAATATCTCTCAACAAAATGACAGGGTAATATTTCAGAATCTACGATGGAATTGACACGTAAAATCAATTGAATTTTCCAGAAGAATTCCAATAGCAATAGCAATTTTCATCATAAGGTCCACAAAGTATTTTCTGACGAACGTGGGTTTATAGTCCGAGCCGAAGGCAAGGAACAAAATCCAAAAATATTTCTCAACAAAATGACAGGGTAAAATTGCAGAATCTACAATGGAATTCATACGTAAAATCAATACAATATTTCAGAAGAATTCCAATAGAAATGCATTGTCTCTTGCATTCCATTGAAATTGGTGAGAAAAAAAGGAAAAGCAACAGAAAAAAAAGGTCTGGGTTGTTGGTCGCTCGCTTCGCTCGCTCCCATTGTGGGTGGGTTGGAGTGGATGTGACCCATTACGGGTCGAACCAATAACTTCCCGACCAATTATTTTTATATCAGAGATTCAAAATAATGAAAAAGAATATATTGGAAAAATATTGGAAAAATTCTATTCCACATATGATATTTTGTCTATATTTAATTTCTAATTACTAAACATGGGTTGGTGGATTGATAGTTTTATCAAGATAAAGGGAACAAGTTCATCTCTCAGTTGAGAAAAAAAATCAATTTTTGTCTGAATACTTGCGAATTTGGACAAACATTGTTGAAAACTAAGAAAAAAACAGTTTTTTATCATACTAGCGTATGGGGCGCGCTACGCGCGCCTTTACCCAGAGTATGGTTGTCTATGTTTCTTTTAGCACAAAGGTATGAATTCCGAGCAAATTCATGTCCGGTTCAATTTTATCTATTTTTTCTGACCTTCTTTACTTTTCATATTTGATTTACAAAAAAAAAATTATTCTTATTATCATTATTTTTATCGTCGATTTCACACTTTTCCTTTATTTCGTGACGAGTTTTTTTTCCGTCAATTATTTAGGAATTATTTAGTCATCATTTTTTATTTTATGGTCTTCTACTGAAGTTGATGACAAAAAAAAAATTGATTCAAAAATTGAAAAGAAACTAAAAAAAAAGTTTTTTTAAATACGACATCATATAATTTCATCATATATATTCTACTATAATAAAAATAATAAATTAAATGAAAAAATAATACATTACATATAGTATATATTATATATACTATCTCTCTATATAATGAAAAAATAAGCCCAAAAATTCAGGCGACGCCTGATCCGATCCATATATGGGGTTGCTATGGGGTTCTATGGGGTTCTATGGGGTTGAAATGGGGTTGAAATGGGGTTGCTATGGGGTTGCTATGGGGTCGCTATGGGGTAGCTGTGGGGTTCTATGGGGTTGCTATGGGGTTGCTATGGGGTTGCTATGGGGTTGCTATGGGGTTCTATGGGATTGCTACGGGGTTCTATGGGGTTGCTATGGCGTTGCTATGGGGTTCTATGGGATTGTCATGGGATTGCTATGGGGTTTCTATGGGGTTTCTATGGCGTTGCTATGGCGTTGCTATGGAGTTGCTATGAGGTTGCTATGGCGTTGCTATGGCGTTGCTATGGGGTTGCTATGGCATTGCTATGGGGTTTAATGTTAAAAAATCCTTCATTCATCCATTTAACCCCTTTTTCTAATCCCAAACACTATAAAAACAATGTTTTGCATTAATAATCCATTTGAGATCGTGTCATTTAAATGATAAATAATTCATTTCTAATTTTTCCAGTCATTGTTTAGTGACTGACAGTCATTGTTGAGTGATTGACCACTAAAGGCCATAAGGCAAAGGTCATAAGAATCATGAGAGCCATAAGGCAAGGAAGTCATAAGACTCGGGGTTGCTATGGGGTTGCCATGGGGTTCCTATGGGGTCCTATGAGGTTGCTATCGAGTGGCTATGGGGTTGCTATGCGGTTGCTATGGGGTGGATATGTGGTCCGATGGGGGTGCTGTAGGGTTGCTGTGGGGTTTGCTATGGGGTTTCTATGGGGTTCCTAGGTGGCCCTAGGAGTTCCTATGGGAGGGGGGTCCGATAACACTGGGATCTGATGGCACATTTCAAGGATCGGAGTTAGGCACCAGTGTGAGGGGGGGAGCTAGCGAAGCGAGCGTGGGGTGAAGCCCCCTAGTATATATTGTAATATGATAAAAATCATGTACTATTCCTCGCCTGAACTGACCGCGGATCATGGGGGGAAAATTAGTATTTTTACCTCAGCGAGGAGTCGGATCACCCAAAGCCACAATTGTCATTTTATTTTTTTTTATTTCTATTATTTACTTCCTTTTCATCATTCTCTCGAACTCTGTCGATCGCGCTCACCGTGGGTTACGTGAGCTTCCTGGCGAAGGGAGTGGAGCGGAGCATCGGGAAGGGCTATAAGACGGCGCTATAGCTGAGGAGCAGCACACCGACGAGCACGCACACACCGAGTCTGGGAGACTCACATCACGTAGGACGCGAAAGACGATCGTCGCACGCCAGCAGGCATCTCAGGCCTCTACGTGCGAACCCCCACCACCTCACCGATGGATCGGCGGCACAAGGCCGTCCAGTAAAAAACCGATGCTNGACTCTTCGCTGGAGTTCAGCCATATTAAGTCGTTCTGCGCAATTAAAGTTTTATTATGCTCTTTGAGCTTCTTTAAATTGTTAACACAATTATTACTTTGGTGTGCCTGGATTTTCCGGCCTTTTCCTGACGTCGCCGTACTGAGGGTCCAGAAGAGTTCACCCTGGAGTTTCTCGCGTATCAAACGGTGAGCGTGATTTAATTTGTGAGTGCTCGCGTAGTTTTTCGATTCATTTCTCCGGTGGCCATTTTGGACACCGTTTGAGTGCTAAAATTCCAGCCTTTTGCCTCCGGGACACGGCACTCAGTGGCCTTTGGCCTCATTCCTTTATTTTCATTAGTGAATATTAATTATTTCATTCATATTGTTGCCGTTTATCGGTTTTGATTTCGGAACTTTGTTCAATTTCTTCATTCATGTGGCTCTCGCGTCGTCGTAGCTTGCGGGTGATCCTTGCGTCTTAGCGTCTCCCACGCATCTCAAAAGTTATTATTATTTCTTTTAGTTAATTAGTATCACTCGGTTAATTACTTTTTTTTTTATTTGTATAGCGTCTTTGCTCGCGGGAGTCCTCTCCCGCACGTGTACAGAATCCTACGTTAACTCTCGTATGGACGAGCAAAAGATCACACTTAACTTATGATTTAAAATTATATTTTTTTTTGTGTGTTGTAAACAGTTGCATATTGTTGAGTACGCTCATTGTAGTCTGTTCCCACACGCCTCCGCGGTATCTGAGCTAGTCGTGGAACGCGGCTCAACGGTGTGACCTTGTCCTTTGGCGGTTAAAAGGAATGGCGCCCTTTTTGGCATTTTGTCTCCTCTCGTTATTCCCGTCGTTGTAATTCCGGGTTGAGAGAGTCCAGAAGGTTCGCTGAAAGTTCGTGGAGAATCACGCGTCTGAGTCCCGCAGACGCGCTTGGAAAAATACCTCACAATATATATAATGTATTATACATATTATATATTATATTTTTCAAAAATATTATTTTTTGTTCTCATTTTTTATACGTGATAGCTAAGCTATGCCGCAAAAAACGGTGACAAAAAAAGTTATATGCTTTTTTTTAAAGGGGATATCTGATGACTGCTTTTATTATACACTACATATATACATAGATATATATCTCTCTATATAATAAAAAAATAAGCCCAAAAATTCAGACGACGCTCAAAATTCAGGCGACGCTTGATCCGGCCCATATATGGGGGGTGTCTATATGTAGGGGGTGCTCATATAGGGGGGGGCGAATTATACGTATGTGGCCTCTTATGGTAAAGTATTTATAGAGCTATCGGAAAAACGCTCCCGGTCACACCCATTCGGTCACACCCATTCGGTCACACCGGGAGCCGGGAACGAGCGAAGCCAGCGGGGGCTTCAGGGCTTCAGGGGACGTCCCCATCCCTGGAGGTTCTCAAGGGTCATAGGGGCCCTACGGGTCATAGGGATCATAGAGGGGCTAAGAGTTATGAGGGCCACGAGGGTCAGAAATGTACTAAGGCTCTTAAGGGTCACGAAGTTCATAGAGGTGCTAAGGGTTATAAGGGTCATAGAGGGGCTAAGGGTCATAAGAGTCACGAGGGTCTCAAAGGTCACAGGGGTCATAGGGGTTCTAAATATCATAGAGGTTCTAAGGATCACGAGGGTCATAGGAGTGCTAAGGATCACGAGGGTCATAGGAGTGCTAAGGGTCACGACGGTCATAGGAGTGCTAAGGATCACGAGGGGCATAGGGTTAATATGGGTCATAAGGGTCATGGGGGTTCTAAGGGGACTGCCCATATATGGGTGGATGCCTATATATAGAGAAGCACCCATATATGGGGGGTGCTTATATATATGGGGTGGTGCCCATATGTAGGGGGTGCCCATATGTAGGGGGTGCCCATATATGGGGTTGTTCCCATATACGGGGAGGTGCCCATATATGGGCGGGTACCTATATATATGAGGGGTGCCCATATAGGGGGGGTGTGCCTATATATGGGGGTGGCCATTTATGGGGGGGTGCCTATATATGGGGGGGAATTATACGTTTGTGGCCTCTTGTGGTAAAGTATGTATAGAGCTATTGGAAAAATCCCGGTCACACCCACTCTGTCACACTGAGAGGGGGGAGCGAGCGAAGCGAGCAGGGAGCGTAGCCCCCTAGTACATATATATATATATATGTATACTAGGATATATATATATATATTTAAGGGTTATTACGGTGACACTGCAATGTTTTGAAGTATAATTCAAATGTATGAATTATAACATCAAAACCGAACAGCTCTTGGCATGACCCGGGAGCACCACGTGGAGGTGGCTGTTCAAGGCTCCCAAAAAGTTGTTAATTGTGTATGTGTATTCACAATTTCCAACTGGCGCAATGCTGTAATATGCTGCCTGCTCGGGTTACGCACGGTCGCTATGTTCAGATGGAAAAGGACGCTCATACCTTGCTCTACCTGCTCATGCACTTAAATCCCCCGCGGTCCCTTCTGACCGCCTGTTTTATTACAAAACATAAGAACTCCACTTTCGGGAATATTCGCGTCAGATATTCGGACTGAGGTTATCGGCATACTGGAGGGTTCGCGACGTCGAGGTCAAACTTGCAGGATGAACACTATACCACACGACGAACGCCCACTACTGGTCATTTCGATGACTGTCATCAAAGTGACCATAGCTGCATTTACCGTATGCTTAAGAAATTCGTTACTGTTATCGAACTAGCCTTTAAACATATATATATAACGGCGAGTTTGAAGACATAAGAGCAACATAGGTCAAAACCCTCTCAAAATGATTCGAAACCCCATTATATCCTAAACAAAATCAAAACCCCCCTTAACTATACTTTTTTTTACTGCTGTTTTCGATTTTGTTTGAGAATTGTATGATATGAGACAGAATCTATAATGGTAGATATGCGGTCATAGCAATTTGTTTAACTGACGACACATATGGGGACAGCTATAACAAAAATTTTTGTATAATTTATTTTTTGCGGACATTTATAGATTGGCCACTTCGAGGACAATATTGATTTTGAGGACTCAAATTTGGACATGAATATATTATGCTCTCTGGCAGCATTTCATCAATTAAGGTCCTATCAATTAAGAGCGATTCAGAAAGTTATCGGCAGGAGTCAATGCGCAATTTCTAATAAATAATGATCACCTCACACCGCATTACGTTACATTCTCATGGTTGAAAATTCTCCGGTAACATTCCCCTTTATATACAGTGCTGTCGAAGAGATTCCTCGCATCTGAACAACTAAATAGTCACTTCAAATCGTAATTGCTTTATCCTGAATAAGTCAATAAAGATTAATTTAAAAACAATTTTTCAATGGTATCAATAGGAGGATTGTGCTTTCCATATAAAAGAACACGATTTACTGCTAGAAATCCATACAGGTCCAGTATAGCACCAATGATGATTACTATTGAAACTCCATTAAACAACTAGATTAATCTGCAGAACCTGATAGTATACAGTAAATATAATTTGGTAAGTCCTCATAATGCTAGTATAGTGAAATGCAAATGTCTCCATATGATCCCTCCGTCTTCATAGGAGTCCTCATAATCATCTTATCGTGGACTCTAGATCTCCTTATATATTTCGTATGTCCTCATAATGTACGTATAGTAGAATTCAAATGTCCATATATAATGCATATTTCTTCAAAACATCCAATACACAAAAAAAATTGATTTTCCCAAGGGTGATTCGACGACAATTATCGATAGAAATAGTTTAAATTGTCATACGAGGCGAAGTAACTGATACTAATCCCTGAAAATAAAATGAAAAAATAGATCTTCAATTTTGTAAGAAATCTATTCCATCAAATTTGTATAAACTAATTTTTGGACAATGATTCATATAATTATTTCAGCGCTACTCGTTTTCTCATATGAAAAAAAATATGTTGATGAGAGTTCCTACTTTTCCTTATCTTCTCTCAGCCAAAAACGTTCCATAAAGCGGTATTAAACGGATAAAATTGTTCGAAATGAAGAAAAAATAACTTCATGACTTCAAAATGCCAACGTTTCGAGCTCTCAAGGAACTCATCATCAGGGCAAAAATTTATTTTAACTCTGCAAAGCAAACCAAACACAAAGTTACAAAACAGAAATTCTATTTTATCTATTGTCCTCAAGAATTTGATGTCAAATTAATTACAGTTACCTTAAAGTCCGAAAGATATTATGGACTAGCAGAGATCCAATTATAATAAGACATTCTACTAATAAAACTGACTACTATCGTACTCTAACCTGAAAAATAACAATCCAAAAAATGAAAACACAGCTTATTCCTGACCAACACCATTGAAAGCTAAAAACAAGTCCAAAACGTTACCCACATAATTTAATCCAAATTCTAACAAACACTATTGACCATTATGAAACCTAAAAAAATATTTACAACACCTCCCAAAAATACTAGAGTTGTCAATGCTATGAATCCAAAACAACTGTTACGATCAACTAGAAAGCTAACCCATAATGCAAAGTCCAGTGCTACCCTCTTTAGCCACTCTGAACACCAATTCAAATTCTCATCTTAATATTCAACTCCTAATAAGAAATTCAAAACAAAACTCGATGAGACTTGATGAGAGTTCATTACGGTTCTTCCAGCCAGACCTCATAGTGCACATTATACCAATAGGGTTTAGTCCTCCTAGTGATCGCACAGTAGAATCTGTGTATCTCCACATATCCCATATGTTCTCATAATCTACGTAAAGTAAACTGGAAATGTCCTGATATGTGCCATATGTGTCCGAACTATCCAATACATTGAATAAGTCGATGCCCTCGAGAGTCATTTGATGTATAATTATTATTAACAATTGATGAGTGTGTCATATAATGCGAAGTTATTGATTTCAATCACAATTATCAATCAAGTGTCTCCAATATTTTAACCTACTTTTGTATCAGAAAATTAAATATTTAGTTCTGCTAAATAGTTCAAATCTTATTGCTAGGGTATCAGTCATATTCTGGTTTGACGTTCTTGGAAAATTATAAAACCTTGTAGTTAAAATGCAAATCGCCGAGGGTTGGTATGCTATAATTATTGTGATCGAAAATAGTTGGAGAATATAATTGAGATTTTGAAAACAAATCATTTCATCAAATCTATATGAGCTGATATGTAACCCTCAACTCACATCATTATTTGACCCTTTGTTTAGGACAATAATTGTGTTAATGAAAATTCTCATTCCAACCCGATCAATTAGTAAGGTTCTTCTGGCTAGATGTCACAGTATGCAATGTACACATAGAATTGAGTCCTCATAGTCAGGCCCGGATTTACCACGGGGCAACAGGGGCAACTGCCCCGGGGCCCCCATAAATTGGGGGCCCCCACAACTTTGTCCAAAAATATATTTTTTTTTGAAAAAAAATTTAAAAAATTCCGAATGCAAGGACAAAAAAATTAGAAAATTGACAACATCACCGGAGTGAATCATTTATCATCCAATCCAAGCATATTCAGTTGTTCCCAGTCGCTCAAAACATAAGGTTGGTTTCTAGTATTCAAAACGCTGTGCCGGGCGCGCTATTGACGTGAAATCTGATCTCGGCGTCGATTTAATATAAACAAACAAAAGTTGGACGAGCTGTTGGCTTATTCACTCAGTGTACGTTAAAAAATAATCAGTTGTTCCTGCACAGTCGTAGTCGAGGTATGGTAAAAATTGTGCTCGTGATTTATCTAGATGTGAACCGAATTTTCGAAGTAAGGGAAATAGTTGAAAGTGCAATTTTCGAATTTGTCAAAAATATCGACCGGCAATTTGTAAGTATCTTTTAATTTTTTTTGTTAGTGGATGAATAATTGGAGATAAAGAAATCATCCCACAATGATCTACAGGTAAATGATGGGTGACTCGTCGGACCGTCATAAAGTTCCTCGAGTTTATCAAAGTGGCGCAGAAAAAGCGAAGAAAGATTCGTCAAATCTTTCAAAAATTCGTAAACTGGATTCTTTTTTTCCTCTTGTGTCCAAGGTTGCGCTGGAAACAGATGGCCCCGATGTCTCAATTCATTCCACTGAGCAAAATCAGAAGAAAGTCGGGAATCAAACTACTAATCAACTCGTTGATCATCATGCAGTTGAAACTCCCGAGTTGTGCGTTGGCGCAAAAATAAAAGTAAATGGTTTTGAGAATGATGTTGGTCTTTGGCCTGAGGAATCCACGGAAGATATGATCGATTTCTGGGCCAAGCAAGGCTGTCGAAATCTCCAGAATTGCAATGAGAAAATGTTTGAAAAAGCAGCAAAAATAGGAAATAGAAAGAACAATGAGTCTAGTGGAATTAGGAAATGTTCAGAAAACTTGTTTAGGCGAAAGAATAGAAATTCCGAAACGGTTAATAGATTTTGGCTTTGTTTCTCTCCGACTACAGGAAAAGTTTATTGTTATGTTTGCAAACTTATACATTCAATAAAAACGCAACTTAATGGAGAAGGATACGACGATTGGAAACATGCATCAGGCCGTATGTCTGAGCATGAGACCACCAAAAATCACTTGGAGGCAATCGCCATCTTAGCTAAAAGAGGAATGATAAAGGGACGGATAGATGTCGATCTAGAAAAAAAACAAGCGGAAGAAAGCCAATATTGGCGGAATGTGTTGAGACGCGTCATCAGTACAATCAAATTTCTTGCAGAATGTGGTTTAGCCTTTAGAGGTGATAACGAATTGATCGGATCATCAAGTAATGGGAACTTGTTGGGAATCCGAGAACTGCTGGCTGAGTACGATCCATTCCTTGCGACCCATTTGAAAGAAAGAGCCAATAAGGGGAGTGGACACGTCAATTATCTCTCATCCACTATCTGTGAACAAATAATAGCTTTGATGGGCGAGAAGCTACTGAATGAAATACTAGAAAGGGTCAAAAAGTCGAAGTACTATTCTGTTTCAGTGGATTCTACGCCTGACGAGGCTCACATTGATCAGTTGACAATAATAATTCGTTACATGGAAGGATGTACTCCACGAGAAAGATTTCTAACATTTCTTCCGAATTGTGGCCATAGTGGTTCAGCTTTAGCCAATGCTCTCCTGAATTTTCTCGAAGTGCATGGTATTGATATTAGTGATTGCCGCGGACAGTCATACGATAATGCTGCGAACATGGCTGGCAAGTACAAAGGGATGCAAGCGCTAAGTATTGAGAAGAATCTACTGGCCATTTTTGTTGCCTGTTGTGGTCACTCCTTGAACTTGGTGGGGAAGGCTGCAGCAAACTCATGTGCATTTGCTGTTCATTTCATCAATTTTGTTCAAAATATCTATACCGTTTTCACAGCAACACCTGAACGATATGCAATTCTAGTCGCTAAATTATCGAAGGACGGTAGCCAATTTCACGTTCCAAAAAATCTAAGTGACACTCGTTGGTCCTGTCGAGCCGATGCTACGAAGGCTCTCATCAATAGTTATGATAAACTAAGGGAAACCCTGGATGAAATTCGTCAGGATGATGAGCAGAAAGACATCGTGAGAATCGAACCGAAAAGACTCTTTCAGAAAATGTGCAGCTTGGAAATCGCATTTTACACTCTATTTTGGAATGACATCTTGGAGAGTTTCAACGCCACAAATAAATTGTTGCAGTATCCTACAATGGTTCTTCATGTGGCAGTGGCAGCGTTGAAATCCCTCAGATCCTTCGTTGAATCGAAGAGAGATAAATTTGAAGAATACGAAAAACTTGCCCAAAAATTATCTGACTTAGAGGATTATTCGCAATCACGAACTAGAAAACGTAATATCAGACTCGACCCTATGGATTCTTCACAAGCTACAGAGACCCAGCTTCCTCTTCGAGATAAATTTCGTGTGGAAAATTTCAATCCTGTGATTGACCGACTTTATTCTGCTTTAACTGATAGACTTCGCGCATATGAAATGGCCTGCGAAAGATTTGATTTCTTCAATCATTTGGATGAATTAAATTAAACGGAGTTACGATCAGCTGCAGAAAATTTGGTAGAAATTTATAAAGATGACTTAGAAACGTCTTTCACAAATGAATTGATGCAATTTGTATCGCTTATCGATTCTTTCAAGGCAGAAAGAAGTCCGAATGAATCAATAGAGCTGTTTTACTACCGGGTACTTGTCAATAACAACTTTGGCACCGCGTTCGCCAATATTGAGATTGCTTTGCGAATTTATCTCGTGTTGATAGTCTCTAATTGCAGTGGTGAACGTTCATTTTCGAAAATGAAAATAATAAAAAATCGACTTCGCACAACGATGACGCAACAGCGGCTATCGTCTTTATCATTGCTCAGCATTGAAAATGATTTACTTCGAGAAATGAATTTTGAAGAGATCATTGATGATTTTTCTGCAAAACGATCTAGATAAGTTGATTTGCTTTAGCTCAGTGGTTTGTACGATCTATGAGCAATCTACTTGTACCAAAAACAATGACCAATGATAATTTTAAATGTAAATATGTTCACAATGTAAAAAACTCTAGGAAAATTATGAGTCAATTCAACAAATCGAATTTTGCACTACATAAAGGGCCCCCACAAGACTCTTGCCCCAGGGCTCCCACGCCCCTAAATCCGGCTCTGCTCATAGTGATCGTATTGTACAATCTAAACGTGTTCGATGCCGGGTCTGAGATCTGTGGAATGAGCGAGTGATGAATGAGATGCGAATGGATTTTTACGGGAGCGTGAGAGGGTCCAGAAATCACTACACGTGCACGTTGGTCACAATAATCAATTTAATTATAAAGTAGTCAATTATTTATACTCTTAACACAATGAGAAGAACAATAGTTATACGCGGATCATTTTAACAGTTTAAAAGCGATGAGCAATTAATAAAGGAGCAGCGCAACAAAAAATGCGTGAAGCAAAAGAAAAGAGCAAAAAGCGCGTGCACTAGTCGACGGCCGTTATGCAAATGAGGCCGATTGAAAGACCGCAAGGTGGCCGGTGTCGATCATCGTGGGTCCAAACGTGCCCCAACTTAAATGGGGGCGTTCGCTGGACACCTGTCCATCAAGTGGCGCCTCAGGTGTCAGAGGTGAGAGGCCACTGGTCAGTTCAGTCGGTTGCGCAGGTCAGTCCTGAGAAGCCATGCAAGCATGCGAGAAGAGCGAGTGTTCGTGAGTGTGCGTGTATGCGAAAAACAATTCGGTGGAAAACCGAACATTCTCCCCCGCCGTCAGCAGCTGCTGACGTGACTGAGTTGGTGTGAAACAAAAAGAGATTAATCGAGCTCAGGACAAGATTTCTCGAAGATCAATATCACCATCGTAGTTCACCAGTGACGGTCAAGTGTGAGTACAGCCGAGGACGCAGGAGGCGTAAATTCCGTCAGACCTCGGCAGACTCACGTCCACCCCGGACCAGTTGCTACAGAGAGGGTCGTAAATCCTCACCATGACCCAATCCGAACATGGACTATGATGAACCCGATGATGCAGATCTGTGATCACGTGAGATGATCCTAGATATCGCTGGTCGAGATGATCTTAAGTGTCGCTGGTCGAGACTGGCAGTAGAGCGAGCTTCGAGATGGGCCGTTGCAGAGTAGAACTGGAAGTCTTAATGGCGACCACCCTGGCTAGTCCATCTCTACCAGGGTGGAGAGCGATGACTCGAGCGAGAGGAAATTTCGTTGGTGGACACCTCTCGTCGGTGAGAAGGACTATGGAACCAATTCGAATATCGTGAGATGGGTGGTGCCACTTCGAGATGGACTGTAGATGCTGAAGGTAGCTAGTGGACCACTGCTTCCAGAAGTACTGAACCTTCTGCTGGATAAGCTGCCAACGAGATAGGCGAGCGACGTTCAAATGCTCCAGCGAAAGGTCAGGAACGGAGGTCAAGGCCTGACCAATCAGAAAATGACCTGGTGTGAGCGCGCTGACTTTATCAGGATCCTCTGATAGCGATTCCAGTGGTCGCGAATTGAGCACGGCTTCGATCTGCCCGAGTAATGTAGTGAGTTCCTCGTAGGTCAATAGGGCATCGCCGATCGTTCGTTTGAGATGGAACTTCACCGACTTTACCGCGGCTTCCCATTTGCCTCCAAAGTGCGGTGCACCTGAAAGGTTAAAAGACCATCTGGTTCCATCGCTGAGCAAGAGTTGGGCTAGTTTATTCGATTCTTTAGACACCATTGAGAAGAGCTTCTTAAATTCCTTGTCGGCTCCCAAGAAGTTCGTTCCGCACTCTGAGAACAAGTTCTTGCAGAGTCCACGCCGCGCAACAAAGCGACGATACGCAGCGATGAATCCATCGGCTGCGTAATCTGAGACGACCTCAATATGGACTGCGGACGTAGTCATGCAGACGAAGATCGCGAGCCATCCCTTGTACGACTAATGACCACGCCCCTTCCACGAGCGGAGAGACACTGGTCCGGCGTAGTCAACTCCAGTGTTGAGGAACGCTCGGCCAGATGTGAGACGAGCAACTGGGAGCTGGCCCATGAGCTGTTGAGCTTTGATCCCTCGCTGCCTGGCGCATGGAACGCACCTCAGGATGAATGATCTTACCGGGGCTCTTCCTCCGAGGATCCAGTAAGACCTTCTGAGTTGACCGAGAGTCAGCTGCGGTCTTCCATGCAGAGTCCGGAGATGGGCATCCCGAATGATGAGCTGAGCGAACTGCGAATCCCGAGGTACGATGATCTGATGCTTATTTTCGCAGTCAAGCTGAGCAAATTTCAGGCGCCCTCCAACGCGTAGAACTCCCCGGTGGTCCAGGAACGCTGTCAATCGAGTGAGCGAGTGAGACGAACTGAGACGTTGCCCTCTGGACAAGGTCGTAAGCTCAGCTGAAAAATGCGCAGACTGAGTGAGCTTGACCCAAAGCTGTCGGGCCTGCTCGATGTCACCAGGGTTCAGAGCTGTTGCTAACGATGATCCAGGAATTCTTCTGAGACGAGCAATGACGCATTGGCAGATGGCCGTAATTCGAAGCAATCTGTTGAGTGCAGAATAGCGATGAACTAAATCCCAAATCTCTATGCGCTGGACCTTCACCTTCAGAAAGACACCAGGTTTCTCTTCAAGATCTGCTGTTGTCACTGAAACAAGCTCTAGAGATGGCCACGACGATGAGTTTTTCATGAGCCACGGTGGTCCGTGCCACCAGAGTTCATGTGCAGAGAGCTGCGCTGTTGTTAGTCCACGAGATGCGCAGTCAGCTGGGTTTTCCTTGCCAGGAACAAGTTTCCATTGAGCTCGTGAGGTCTCTTGTATGAGTTGGACACGATTTCTCACGAACTGTTTCCATCTGGACGGGTGCGAGTTGATCCACGTAAGCGCGACTGAGGAGTCGGTCCATAAAAGCGTCGGAGCGTTCGAGAGATTGAGCTCTCCTTTCACGTACTTTACGAGTTTGGCAAGCATAACCGCAGCTGTGAGATCTAGCCTTGGGATTGTCAGCCGTTTGAGAGGAGCTACTGTCGTTTTAGCGCAGACCAAAGAAATCTGAGGCTCTTCATCTCCATTAACGATTTTGAGAGAGACTACAGCTGACATCGCGAGAACAGAATCATCTGAGAATCCATGGATTTCAATCGACGAGTTCTGGAGAAGGCCTAACCATCTTGGAACAGATAACTTCGAGAGAAGTGTGAGATCATTTCGAAAACTTTTCCAACGCTGGGCAACTTGTTTTGGGACTTCCTCATCCCAACCGAGCTTTCCAATCCAAGTCTCCTGCATGAGCAGTTTCCCTCTGATCACACCAGGAGATAGGAATCCGAGTGGGTCATAGATCTAAGCGATCTCTGAGAGGATATTCCTCTTAGAAACCTTCGATTCATCGCTGGTCCGACTTGAGAAGACGAAGTTATCCGAGCTGGGCTGCCACGACAAGCCAAGAATCCGGGTCTCGGAATCCTCATAAACTCGCTGGTCATTGGAGGAACTATCAGGAGCGAGCCACTGGAGTAGCGCTGGACTATTACTATGCCATTTTGCCAGAGGCATTCCTCCAGCAGCGCAGAGATAACGAACTTCTTGCGCGGTCCTAACGAGCTGGTTATGCGTGTCCGCACCTCCACAGATGTCGTCAACGTATCTTCCTTTCACGATAGGCGAGACGGCCAAAGGGAGCCGATGTCCTTCATCCTCAGCCAGCTGAAGAAGAACACGGTTTGCGAGAAACAGAGCTGATCTCGTGCCGTATGTGACTGTTGTCAGTTGATACGTGACTAGTTCTCCACTTGAGTCGGTCCATAGAATCTGCTGCAGGGGCCAGTCATCTTCGTGAACTCTAATCTGGCGGAACATCTTGGTGATGTCCGTCATGAAGATGACTATGTGCTGTCTTGACCAAAGCAGCACGTCCGAGATATCCCTCTGCAACTTGGCTCCTGTGTGGAGAATGTCGTTGAGTGAGTTTCCTGAACTGGTCTCCGCTGATCCATTGAACACTACTCTCAGTTCCGTCGTTTCACTGCTCTCTCTGACTACACCATGATGAGGTAGATAGTAACTCCTTTGAGCGTCAGACGGTCCTACCTGAAGCCCTTCAGAGACCCTCAACCCTCCTGAAGCTTGCGCTTCATGTGCTAAGGTCGTCTCGTCAGAACGACAAGCGAAATCCGCCTGAACCGAAGACGAAGAGCGAGTCGAGCGATGAGTCGAGCGAGTTACTAATCTCATATGGTCGAGATCCTCATACTCTTTCAGAAAGTCAGAGGAAAGCTGGAGAAAGTGCGCATCTTTTGAGATTCTAGCAAGCATACGATGAAGACAAGCTAGCGCTGGACGATAGGCACTCCGTAATGACGAAACTGGGGCTGAGAAGGGCAAATGAATGACATATCGACCTGAGCTATCTCTTGAGTGAGTCTGACGGAAGTGGCGTTCACACTCTAATTCTTCCGTTGAGAGATTCGCGTCAGCCTGCCCAGGAACTTCCTCCTGAACCCAAAACTTCGTGAGAAGGTCGTTGAGCTCGTCGTTCGATACGCTCAGGTGATGAGAAGAGCAAGATGTTGGTTGATCAGGTCCCGCTGGCCCGTAAACAATCCAGCCAAAGCTGGTGAGTTGAGCGACTGGAGCCTGAACCCCTCCTCTGATCACGTTGGGCTTGATGACCTGACCAACAACATCAGCACCGACGAGAAGGTCAATTGGTGCAGAGACTCGGAAATGAGGATCAGCAAGCTCTACACCCTCGATATGATCCCACTTAAGGCCCTCTGCTGAGAAGGACGGTAGCGTTGAGGTGAGACGTTCAAGGGAGTGAGCTGTAATTTCAATGCGTTCTTCTGAGTGGATCGATTGCAGCGTGAGATGTACTTCGCCGGACGTTGTCCCAAACGATGATCGTCTCACTCCTGTTATGTGGACAGAACAACGAGTTTTCTTTAATTTCACCTTCCGAAGTAGTTGATCTGAGATGAGCGAGAGTTCGGAGCCTGAATCCAACAAGAGTCGAACTTGATGCGGAGGGCAGTAATCGCTCACTAGAAGAGCTAAACAAGTAGCGAGAAAGACTCCAGGCCGAGTGGTTTGCGCAGAACAACTATGGGCCGAACAAGGAATCGACGCTTGGGACGGTCCGCTTCAGGCCTGAGAGTGGGCTGAAGATGCAGCCTGAGCAGCATCACCGGTGTGAGTGTACGTCACGACAGGCACGTTGGTCGATGGAGCAGAAGCACTCGGGCGCTGAGCTCCTGCATCGTTGCGAGGGACTTGAGATGCTGGACCACGTTGAGCTGGACGACGAGCGCGATCAAAATGCAGCAGGGAATGGTGCCTCTCCTGGCATGTCCTGCACGTTCGAGTGGTCTGGCAGACTCTGAGACTGTGCTTCCCCAGACAGTTGTAGCACAGGTAGAGTCGTTCGACAACCTCCTTCCTTGCTGTACGAAGAAGCGACTTGAACCCGCTGCAAGAAGCGATGTAGTGATCCATCTTGCAATAGGAACAAGGATAGCCCGCGTCGGCCCAGGACGTCGACTTTGTGGACTGTATTTGCGCTGGACTGGGAGATTTCTGGGCTGACTGCTGCGCATGCGAAGACACCGAGGCTTGATTGACCTTGGCACTACTCTTGGTCATCGAACGAGTCTGGACGCTGGGCTGCGAAGGACGAGAGGCGTCGTTCGATGTATGCACCGAAGACCCAACCTCCAAGGTCTCCATGGCTCGTGAACGACCTTGTAGGAAATCGAGGAGATGTTCAAGCGTCGGATACCCAGTCGATGCTCCGATTTTATTTTCCCATGCCTCACGAAGCTTGTTGGATAAGCGACGAGTGAGCACGTGGACGACGATTGGACCCCAATGTTCCGTTGACTGATCCAGTGCTTTGAGCGTACTGAGTGCCTCAGAAACGGAGCTCGTCAATAAATTAAGGTCTGAGGCACCGTGCGTCTTCATCGGAGCAGGATTGAGAAGCTGGTCAAGGTGAGCTGTAATCAATAAGCGCTTGTTCTCGTATCGATCGACCAAGATTCTCCATGCGATGCCGAAGGAATCTTCAGAGACGGGCAAATTAGAGATGAGCTTCAACGGCTCATTGGAGAGACACAGACGGAGGTAGTGCATTCGCTCGACCCCAGGAATCTCCAGATTATTCCCGACCAGCAAATGGAAAAGGTCTCTCCATGGCCTCCACTCCTTATACACTCCAGGGAACTTCGGCAATTCAATCTCCAGAAGAGCTCTGCGCGTTGAACTCTGTAGTTGCGCGTCGCCAGGAACTCGAACCGATTGGTTGAGGTTAGGAGCCCCCTTCTTCTCCAACAGCTGCAGCAGCGCTACTCTACCTGAAGCGTAATGCTTAAGCGCGACATCGAAGACCTGATTCTTAAAATAATCGAGAGAGGTCAAATTCTCGATCTTCTGGCCGACGAGTTTCTCATGGGACGCTTCCAGCTTCGCCCAATACGTTTCCAGCATGATGAGCTTGGAATCCAGAGCCGTCACGCCGAACTGCTGGATGCTCTCCTCCTGTGACTCCGTGTAAATGCCTTCGATAAAGGATCCACGTGTCATCTGCAGCGAGATTAGCGCTTCGAGAGTTGCCATCTTGTGGAATTGTCAACAAAAAAAGAAAGAAAACCAACAAGAAAAACCACAACCTCGATCGACTGCCGCGAAAAAATAAAAAAAAGCAATAAGCAAACGTGCCAGGAGAGATGTTCAAAAATAAACAAAGAGCCAAGGACGCAGGTCAAAAAGCAAGAAAAAGCAATATGCGGAAAACAAAGCGTAGCCCAGAACTCCAGCGCAGATCCAAAAAGCGGTAATAATAAGCGTAAATAAATCGAGGAAAAAAAAATCACATGCAGCCGAATTTGAGGAAAAATCAGCAAAATCCCAGAGAAGCGCAAATAATTGTAATTAATTTGACTTCCATTTTTGAGCGAGCTGCACGATAATCCACCTCCTTCAGCGCAGGTCCGTAATACCCTGAGGTAGTTCGTTAGGGCTTTCCGATAGTCCAAGATACCCAAAGGTAGTCAATAATTCCTGGAGTAGGCCTGGAGTAATGCTGATACGGTCCTGATGAGCGGAAATTCTGAAACGGGCTTTCAGTGCTGGAGATACGGCCCTGAAGACGGAGTACCCAGGGGTGGGGCGATGAACGGGATCGACACGTCCCTGGTAAGTAGGACCAATGGTGCGGGGCCCTCCGATCAGGTGTTACGGCACTGCACTAGCGTCCCCGTACTCCCGCGAAAAACACGGATGCCGCGAAAAAACAGACAAAAAAACGAAAAATATTCCACCTATCCGGCTCGAAGGACCAAGATGTTCGATGCCGTGTCTGAGATCTGTGGAATGAGCGAGTGATGAATGAGATGCGAAAGGATTTTTACGGGAGCGTGAGAGGGTCCAGAAATCACTACACGTGCACGTTGGTCACAATAGTCAATTTAATTATAAAGTAGTCAATTATATACACTATTAACACAATGAGAAGAACAATAGTTATGCGCGGATCATTTTAACAGTTTAAAAGCGATAAGCAATTAATAAAGGAGGAGCGCCAGAAAAAATGCGTGAAGCAAAAGAAAAGAGCAAAAAGCGCGTGCACTAGTCGACGGCCGTTATGTAAATGAGGGCGATTGAAAGACCGCAAGGTGGCAGGTGTCGATCATCGTGGGTCCAAACGTGCTCCAATTTAAATGGGGGCGTTCGCTGGAGACCTGTCCATCAAGTGGCGCCTCAGGTGTCAGAGGTGAGAGGCCACTGGTCAGTTCAGTCGGTTGCGCAGGTCAGTCCTGAGAAGCCATGCAAGCATGCGAGAGGAGCGAGTGTGCGTGAGTGTGCGTGTGTGCGAAAAACAATTCGGTGGAAAACCGAACAGAATGTTTTCATACATGCCATATGTCCTCATAATATACGTGCAGTAGAATGCGAATGTCCTCATATATTTTATATGTCTTTAAACCATCCGATTCATAAAATATGTTGATATTCTCAGAAGTGATTCGAGGGATCATCATAAATAAAAATTGACTATACTGTTATATCATGAGCAGTGATTGATTTGAATTATGGTCCATCTATAAAGTATCTCGAATATTCAAACTTATTTTCGCGTTCCAAAATTCGATATCTCATTCCGTTGAATGGTTCAAGTGTTTCTGACAGCATTAACTGGGCATATTCTGGTTTGAGCGAAATAAAAATTTTTTAAACATTGGAATTGGAACAGAACATGTACGAGGGTATGTAGAGAAAATCCAAATTGAACTATCAGATAAATCTGTTCCATCAAATCTGTATGAGCTGATTTTTTCATTTTAATTTATATCTTTATACAACGGCTGATTTAAAGTGATAATTGCTTTTCAACGAATAGATCAATAAAGATTAACTGAAGGAAAAGTTCGTAATTGGAATTAATATGAGGTATCGTGCTATCATATAGAGAGAACACGATTTGCTGTTAGTAATCCATACATGTGTCCAAGTCCTCCATAATGTGGTCAGTAACAATATACCATCAATGATGATTACTTTAAAAACTACATTAATTAACGAGATGTTTCTGCAAGACCTCATAAACGAAACATAAATTGTCAAGTGCTCATAATAACCCTATAGTAGAATCTGAATGTCCTCATATTTTCTACATGTCCTCATAATTCCCATATAGTGAAATGCAAATATCTCCATATGATCCCTATGTATTCAAACAAACAAATACTAATGAAATTCGTTCATGTCCCCGCAATGATCCGACAAATAATTCATGATGAAGTAATGAGTGCTGTCAATGTCTCGTTCCATTTTCTCACACTAAGAAACGGCATCGATATTAGTTGAATGATCTGATTTGCACTGATAGCATATTTAAGCCATGTTAATAATTCTCCGGAATAGAGATTATGAAACTCTGTAATTGAACACACAAATTCACGAATGTCTGACCCTTACTACTATCGTAACAGAAAAATGGCCAGAGGCTATAATTGGGATTTAAAGAGGAACTTGTTCCGTTGAATTTGAATCAGTTAGTTTGAGTTGAATGGTTGAATTCCTATCGATAGGAAAACTTGGCTATATTTCTGCTTAACTGGGTTAATAATTATTTTAATTTGGTAATCAGGACACAAATCAACGACTGTATGTGGCCTACCACTACCGTGATAAAAAAAGTTAGGGAATATAGAATAAATTTCGATAGTAATGTACTCCATCAAATTTATAGAAACTGCTTTTTGAATGATTCATATCATTACTCACCCTCTTGTCCTTTTTACCATGAGAAAAAATAAGTTCATGAGAATTATTGCTTCAGCACTGTCAATTAGTAAGGTTCTTCTGTTATGACCTCATAGTGTACATTATACCCATAGTGTCAAATCCTCGTCATGAAAGTATCGTAGAATGTGAATGCCGCCATATATCCCATATATCCCCAAACTATTCAATACGCTGAATAAGTCGATGTGCTCACGAGTGACTTGACGTCTAATTGTTATTAAAGATTGATGAGAGTGTCATATGATGAAAAGTGATTGATTTCAGATTCATCATTCAAATGCATATTCATATTCCACATTTTATCCTATTTTCGTCTTCGCGAAATCGGCAACTAATTTCGCTGAATGGTTCAATTCTCGTTGATAATCGAAATAATTCAATACCTAATATTTGGACCTCACTTCATACTAATATTTGAACTTTTCCGTTTTTCGGATGACCATAATTATGTTAATGAGTATTCTCGTTCCTACCCGATCAATTACTATGGTTCTTTTAGTAGTTAAGTAATGCCGATTCGAGCACAACGTTTTTGGCGTCGACCTGGTCGGTGGGACCCAGTAGGGGGGTCAGATGAAAGTGGGTGGGTGGGTGGTTGATTAATTCGCGGGTTCGCGGTTTAATTCGCGGTTTGATTCGCGGGGTCGCGGGTTAATTCGCGGTTTAATTCACGGTTTGATTAATTAATTCACGATTTTTCCCCTGGAAATGATGAAAGGGTTATTTAATTCGCTGGTTAATCAATCTAATTCGCGGTTTAATTCGCGGTTTGATTAATTAATTCGCGGTTTTTCCCTCGAAGTGATGAAAGTGTCAATTAATTCGCGGGGGTGCGGTGTAATTCGTGGTTTGATTCGCGGTTTAATTCGCGGATTTAAATCGCGGTTTTGATTCGCAGGTTCTTTACTTTAAATACCTGAGGAGGGTCACAATAGTTTGCGGGGTTCACATTTTTCAAATTCCTGCGATATCAATGAGTCATCACAGGAAGGGGCTAAAAGTAAAAAAAAGGTCATAAAAACTTTCACTCTTTCATGGATTCTAGGAAATGATAAGAAGATTAAGGGGGTCTTAAATCATCAAATGCTACCTCTGCATTTTTCAAATTCCTGCGATATCAATGAGTCATCACAGGAAGGGGCTAAAAGTAAAAAAAAGGTCATAAAAACTTTCACTCTTTCATGGATTCTAGGAAATGATAAGAAGATTAAGGGGGTCTTAAATCATCAAATGCTACCTCTGCATTTTTCAAATTCCTGAGATATGGATGAGTCATCACAGAAAGGGTTTAAAAGCAAGAAGGTCATCAGAACTTTCACTTTTTAATGGATTCCAGGAAATGATGAAAAAATTAAGGGAGGTCATGAATCATCGAATGTCACTTACATTTTTCAAATTCCTGAGATATGAATGAGTCATCACAGAAAGGGGTTCAAAGGAAAAAGGTCACAAAAACTTTCATTTTTTTAATGGATTCCAGGAAAACACAATGGAGGATCATAAATCAATCTATATACATGAGCACACAAACCTTGAAAAATTTTCAGGGGGGTGGGGTGAGGGCTTGATTACATAACGTGTCCATTTCGGGACTCCAGCATCAGTTCACTTTTTCTTGTGCTCATGAGGAGCTACTCTAATCGACGACAACAAACTTTGAAGGGGGATACTATACGTCAACAACAAGAGTTAAAAAACAGACGGTCGCGGCTTAATTCGCGGTTTAATTCGCGGTTCGATTAATTAATTCGCGATTTTTTCCCTCGAAGTTAAAGGGTTAATTAATTCGCGGGGTCGCGGTGTAATTCGCGGTTTGATTCGNAATTCGCGCGGGTCGTGGTTTAATTCGCGGTTTAATTCGCGGTTCGATTAATTAATTCGCGATTTTTTCCCTCGAAGTTAAAGGGTTAATTAATTCGCGGGGTCGCGGTGTAATTCGCGGTTTGATTCGCGGGGTCGCGGTTTAATTCGCGGTTTGATTAATTAATTCACGATTTTTCCCCTGAAAGTGATGAAAGGGTTATTTAATTGGCTGGTTAATCAATTTAATTCGCGGTTTTGCGTTACAAAAGACTTTCTCGGTGACCTTTTCAATCCACCCCGCGAAAGGGTGAGTGAAGGGGTTAATTAATTCGCGGTCTGGTTCGCAGATTAATTCTGCAGATCACGGCTAAATTCAAGAATCGATTAATTGATTAATCAATTAGTACACCCAAACTTCTCAGTACACTGCCGCGAGGGGTGAAAGGGTTAACTAATTCGCTGCTTTAGAAATCATAGCATGATTCAAACATTGACACCTGGCTCCACTTGGCATGTCTGAACTTGAGTTTTCCGGTACTTTCCTGTTTGCCGCGCCCATTCGTGGGAAACCATTGTTAATAATGATATCAATGTATAAATATTTATTTAAAAAAACATTTTCCTGACATGTCTGAACTTGAGTTTTCCCCCACTTTCCTGTTTGCCACTCCCATACGTGTGAAAATGTTGTTGATAAGGATATCAATATATAAATATTTATTTTAAAAAGAAGGAGAGGGAGTATGTATATATGCAAAGGCGGAGGATCAGTTATTCAAACACTTAGGTACCCCCACCAATTTGGCATAGTCCTCGACAAATTTTACACGTTGTAGTAGGAGGAGTTTCCGAAAAATCTCCATCTGCTGTAAACTGATAAGAATGGAAATGCATTGGAAAATGTCCGAACGCAATCTTTCGTTTACATAGACTTTTTCGGTT
This sequence comes from Diachasma alloeum, assembly GCF_001412515.2. Taxonomy (NCBI): domain Eukaryota; kingdom Metazoa; phylum Arthropoda; class Insecta; order Hymenoptera; family Braconidae; genus Diachasma; species Diachasma alloeum. The sequence continues at coordinate 356,280 of NW_021680741.1, forward strand.
TACCTGGGAGCACACGTTGTACTCACAACCCTAAGAACATAATGTTTGACAAACTGGAGCGGAGTTTTCAGGCCCTTTGATGTCCTATCGCACCGCAAAGAGTAAATATTATCCAAGCCATTTTTCAGCTATTTTTTTCCCACGAACAAAAAATGTTGCTATTTTGTTAATAATTTTCCATGAGTCACATGATTCTTTTTCAACCAATCGCGTGAGATTTTACAGAGTATACAAGTGTAGGCACACCCACATATGTATGTATACAAACAAATTTTAACTTGATTTTCCGCTAGTTCTTTAGTGTCTTTATCATGAACAACATGGATCCTGACGCGTGTAAAAGATTATTGAGGTCATTGGACGATGTGTATGAAATAGTGAAAACGAATAGGAGACCTGGGGAAATTTAACAATGGCTTCATCACATCAGAGAACATTCGAAAGAGATTAATGCATTATTGAAGAGGAGTGCGAGTCATAGTTAGAAAAGACGTTTAACTCACAGGTTAGGATGACTGAAAGCGTTCTACGCAAGATTCAGAAACTTGGAAGTGATAGGAGGAGATTTAAGTGGCAATTTAATTGATAGAGTTCGATGGGAGGACTTACAAAGTGTTTTTGAGGGTCGTATGAGAACAGGAGTGATTATTAACGTGAAAAATCCAGACATACCCAAATTTTTAGATGATGCTAGACGAATGCTCTGTGTACGTTTGAAAAATGCATTGAAACAAGAAGGAAGTTTGAAAGTGAATGTAGCGTTAACGTGTAAATATTTTTTTTTTTTTATGCTTATTTTATATCGCTTCGAGTCTGATGAGACTATATGGAGATTGATCAAGACTTTAAAAATGGTTAGATCTCACCATTCTACCCGGCCAGGAATCGAACCTGGAACCTATCCGTTGTGAGGCAACGGCCTTAACCACTACGCCAGGCCACCGGGCAACGTGTAAATATGAAATTAATAGAGATGAACATCTCATTGAAGAAGAAAAATATTTCAGTACCAAAAAAAATTGAAATAATTCTTGATTCAACTGATATTAGGCAGTGGTTTGATGAACACATAAGAGAAAAACGTCTTGTGTAAGCGGATGAGTTCCAGGACAGAGACTCAGGCTGGAGATTAGTTGACGTAATTAATCTAGAAGTGAACATAAATAAATATAATCCATTGCGCGGAGGATCTAGCTTCGTTGAACTACCTAAATGGATTAAAAAGAAATATGCTGTCGTGAACGTTCAAAATAAAGACGATGCCTTCTGCTTTTTATGGTCCATTATGGCCCCCCGCTGTAACGTTCGAAATAAGCAACGAATAAACGCATATCCCTTTTTCAGCACTGCCATGAAAAGCTTTGGTAACTTCAAATACCCCATGGCATTAAAAGACATTCCCATGTTCGAGAAAATGAACGAATTGTCGATTAATGTATATGGAATCGACAGTGACGAAGAAT
>NW_021680741.1:359722-361211 GCF_001412515.2 Diachasma alloeum
TTTTAAGGATAGGGCAAAACTATTGTACACAGACACGGATAGTCTTATTTATCATTTCAGAGTAGAGGATATTTATGAAATTATGAAAAATGATATTGATAAATTCGACACTTCTGATTATCCAATAAATAATGTATATAATATACCTCTAAAGAATAAGAAGAAATTAGGTGTAATGAAAGACGAAAATCATGGCAAGATTATGACTGAGTTCGTGGGACTCCGAGCAAAAATGTATAGTTTTAAAGTGTCTGGTGAAGATCGAGAAAAATCGCGGGCCAAAGGAGTGAAAAAATCAGCATTGAAACGTATTACATTTGAAGACTATAACGCCTGTTTGAACCAACATAAAAATGTGTGGATGTCACAGAATATGATTAGGTCGATCAAACACGATGTGTTCACGATCAATCAAACTAAACTAGCTCTGAGTTGGCATGATGATAAGCGCATTCTCCTGCCAAATACGACAGATACTTTGCCTTACGGTTTTAAGCATAATAGTATTGTAAATAATTTGTAAAAGGATGATGGATGGGAGAAATAAAAACATAGTTTGTTAGGAAAAAAAAAAGTTTTTTTATTCAATAAAATGCCTCATACATGTGTCTCTTTAATTCACCCAACGACTATGCTACCAGTTTCATCTTCTTTTGTTACTCGTAACAACAACAACAATAATGCTATAAGTCGAAAAAAAACATTCCCACTGCTGCTGCTGCAAAAAATAATATTGTGACGGACGATTGCTCATCTTTTTTACACTCATATAAAAGTCATCTAGTTGTACATAATATTGTGGGAGATATTCAACGTATTTTTGTACCTTCTGAGTAACATTGAGATTCCTAGCAGTGATATATTCCGCTGATATTTCTACCAATGGCTGATATGCAATCATCGTTGCATATGATGTATAAGCCTCACATCCTGTCTTGACTTGAAGAATTCCTGTGCCTGAGATATTCATTGCATCTCTCCACTCTCCTCCACATGAAAAATTCACCTCCTCTCTCTCGGGCACTGAGTATAGCCAGCCCTTTTCTGTTTGCTTCCAATATGACGCAAAGGTGGAACTCAGTTTGATACTACAATTAGCAAGTGGTGACAGTTTTCTTCCAGTCATAAACATTGCAGCCTCACAAATCGGTTGATAAGTGGCATCGTAGAATGAATACTTTAGTTTACAAATATACTGATGATTATCTACAGACAGGCACCTGCCAATGTCCTCGGAACGTGCTAGGGTATAATAATATTGACCAAGCAGCAGGTAGTCACCCCTAGGTTGAATGTACGCTGACCCTTGGCGGTGGCCGAACACTTGAGCCGTAGGATATGGATACATTTTGTACAGGTAGTAAACCGCTGACTTTAAAAGAGGAATGTCCAATACCACTATTAATTTTCCCTCCTCAAAACCAACATTTGTCTTGGAAATTTTCATTAATTTCTCGGAGTGCAATTGTTCACTCGACAGAGGAAAAAC
>NW_021680741.1:365562-366598 GCF_001412515.2 Diachasma alloeum
CCTGTAGCCATTCTCAAAGTGAACGCTCTACGAGTTGAATGTAATATCACCACTGGAGCATACAACAACAGTGATAAAGTTCATACAATTCATGAATTTTTTCCTGTGGTGCCCCCTGGATATAAAATTGTCGAACTACCATCGCAAGTTATTTATTTACCAGTCTCTGTAAAAACGATAACCGATTTACAACTCCGAATCGTTGATCAAGACGGGGACTTGGTGAATTTTAGAGGCGAAACCATTACCATCAGGCTACACATCAAATCTATTGTATAATCATGGGCATAGTATATAATCGTAAGATTGGCTACTCCTATATAAGCCCCCAATCATGCCTCGCTTCAATCACTTCGCATGCTGGTTTCAAGGGGTTAACACCTCAGAACGTGAAGTTTCTCAAAAATCTTGGTCTGGCCGTAAGAAAAAGTGGAAAAAACGTTTTTGTCAAGTAACAATCTTATTCGCCTGTTGTATACCATGGAGGAAAGCGTGAATATCAAACTCCCCCCGGTGTTTGAAGATTCCATCGCTCACTATGAGATCCATGCACATCAGCCATATACCTCGACGGCGCTGGATAATAGTGATGAAATTCGCATCACTGTATAAAATCAAGATCTCTGTATTTTACGAATAACGTAATGTAACGAAAAACGCCATTTGTCATCTATTCCAAGAGATCCGCTATGATATTAATGCTATTGAAATTGATAAAGTGAAGAACGTGGGGATTACTACTCTCATGAAAAATCTCGTGTCATTAACACCAAATCAAAGTATCTCAATGGAAAATGCCGGACGGTTGGGTGTGCAAGAGAAATTGAGTTTAACTGATGTCAATGGTTGCTTTGACATTTCCATCCCATTGGGCATGTTGCTGGGATTTGCTGAAGATTATCGGAAAATCATGGTCAATGTGAAACATGAGTTGGTTTTAGTCAGAGCTCGCCATGATAACAATGCTTTGATTCAAACCGCCAAAGAAGATGTGAAGATCAATTTTATGAGAATTGAGTGGATGGTTCCATATGTG
>NW_021680741.1:366609-366762 GCF_001412515.2 Diachasma alloeum
TGAAATTGATAAAGTGAAGAACGTGGGGATTACTACTCTCATGAAAAATCTCGTGTCATTAACACCAAATCAAAGTATCTCAATGGAAAATGCCGGACGGTTGGGTGTGCAAGAGAAATTGAGTTTAACTGATGTCAATGGTTGCTTTGACAT
>NW_021680742.1:0-56861 GCF_001412515.2 Diachasma alloeum
TCCTAGGGTGTTCAGATGTACATGTACTTCTGAAACACCCTGTAGAAATGGTTACCATGTGAATGGAAAATGGTCCTATGAACATAGGAAGTATCTAACAGAACCGGTTAAAATTCGTGATTGCCTCTTGACGCGTTCATAAATTCGAGACGCTTAGTGCTTAAACTCCTTAAAAAAATTAAACAAATTAAACTTTTTATTTGAAAGTTTCCTATTCAATTCTACACCATTTTTGTTCGAAAATCATATATTTATTCAAATAATAAAGCTTCAATTATATGAAATCAATAGTGCATTTATTAGAAGTAGATAATGAATTAGAAATAAATAACCAATTTATTGGATTCAAAAAGAGAAGTATTAACCATCAATGAATTCTTTTCCTTCGTCATCTAAACAATGATTCCACATTTCTAACTAATAATGTCTTTAATGGTATGGAGTAGGGTTATACACGATACCGAGACTATGTCGGTCTCGTCTCGAAAAACCGAGACGAGACGAGACGAGACCGAAACGATATCGCCTAAAAATAATCGAGATGATACCGAGACGCGACTGCCCCTAAAGTGAGACTTTCGGGGAGAGTCTCGTCGGGATTTTTTTTTTCTTCTCTCGTCGAGATTCTCGCCGACTCGAGTTAATGATTTTGCCATCGAGTTGTTTTTTTGAATAGAACAAGGAAAAAAGAATCTAACTTGGAAAAAACAAACAGTATTCATAATATCCTGCAGTAAAGAAAATGGTGGGTGTACTTCAAAGAAAAAACGCCGACATGAAACAACAGTGGATAACCTAACAAATCCGATGAATCCAGAGGGCAATGTAGTGGTTCTTGACAGCAACAATTCAAATCCAACAGAGAACCAGGATGACACGAGGTCTAAATTCGAAGTATATTATAAATTCGAATCGCGAGATAACAAACTGGTTGGACGGTGTTTGGAGTGTCAAAGACTGCAGATTCAGAAATTTATCTGTCGCAAGGATAAAAACACAACGGGTCTAGCAAAGCATCTACAATGTACACATCCAACAGCTTTTCAGGACCTTTTTCCCGATGAAGGTGGATCAAATTTACCACGAGGACAGAGGAAAATTATAGATATGCAAACTCCAGTAAGTTTATGTTATATTTAGTGATTTGTGCCTTGAAATAGGATGAAGAGAAGAGCAGAATTATCTGATTGTTATGGATTTGTATTTTTTTTTTTTTAGAATTAGTAAGAGAACTACTTAAAACTATCACTTCGTCCATGAACTCAGTTTATTCATCTAAAAAACAAGTGGCTCTAGGAAGAATAGCCAAAGGACTTTTTTTCTTCAAAATTAATCGAATTTTCAGCGAAAAATGTCGCTACACTTTTGCTCCTAGCATTAATAATTGTCAAAATAATTCAACTTTTGCTAAGATGGGATTGATCGATTGATCCATCCCATTGTTTATATACATCAATTGAAAGATATTTTCTAAATTATGGTTGATATTAAAATTTATCGCTTGATAGGACACCGACTTTGGCCGTCGAGCGAGTCAGATGTGTCCCCGGGAGCTCCGGCACGACCCAGTATATTTTTCTAGTATATTTATTTTCCATTTTAATTTCAGTGCGAGTGAGTTTACGGGGTGTGTCAAAGTAATTGATATAGTGTAGTTAGCAACAAAATGAACATAAGACAGTAAAATGAATGAAAAAGAAAAATATAAACTGTATGAGCTGATGCTAAGCATACAGGCAGACGTTAAACATGTCAAGAAGAAGGGAACGCAATCCACAAGTGACCTAGCTGAGATTAAAAACAAACTCAATGGTTTCGAAAATAAGCAGACTGAAACAGAAGAAACACTGAGAGTAGTGAATGAAGAGATTGAACAACAGAGGAGAATACGAGCCGCCAACAATCTACTGATTTTTGGAAGGGAAGAAGTCGACGGAGAAGTCGAAAATTCTTACGAAACGTCAAAAAACATAATGGTTTCGACGAGCACAGTGATACCGGAACTCGCTGTTGCCTCGGTTCACAGGCTTGGCCGACACCGGATAGAAGGTGCGTGTAGGCCAATAATGGTCAAGTGTATTGCTCTAAGGTGGAGAACAATTTTCTTCAACAACGTCGAAAATTTGGTGGCTAACGGTCTTTCTCTTACAAATGATTTAACGCTCAATCAAAGAGAAGTAAGGAAAGATCTGGTATGCGTGAGGAAATATTACAAAGAGTGAGTCAAGGATGTAAAAATAAAGGGAAACACTCTTCGTTGATGGACAACCGATAGATAAAGTCGATATCAAGGAACTTGCTGTAAAGCTGGCAGAGGGGGAAACGGGACCGCTTACGCATGCCGAGGTTTCACAACAGACATCAGCTGAGTCGGAAGAAACACAAGAGGTGGAAATGAATAATTTGATGTTGAATAAGGCCGAGGATAAGAAGTGTCAAAATAAAAACACGTCATCTTTGAAAACTCGGAGACAGCGAACACATTCAAACGCATCATCCAGTTCGTTGAAACCTGCAGTAGCAAGACAGCTCAACGATAAACCGCCAAAAGTAACGGGTGTTAAAACGAACCAGAAAGTACCAAAATTCAAACAGAAATAGTTAGTAACTCGAGCACTTCCAAGAAATAAAAAATATGATCTGACAAACGCAACGCCGAGGATTTTCTTTTGGAATGTATATGGTTTTTATAACAATTTTGATGACTTGGTCCCCTATATATCTCCTCAGGACATATTATGTTTTGGAGAAACTTGGAAAGTATCATCAGACTTCCATAAACCGAGCTGGATGATCCATTTTGATATCATATCTTCGGAAGACATGTGGTGGTAGACGGGGGAGAGCCAAAGGAGGTTTAATGATTACGCTCTACAAACAAATGTACCCATATTTTGTTCTTTATAACGATGCAGATCAGATTTTCCTCAAAATCTCGTCACTCTCGTACACATTTATTTTATGTACGATATATTACCCCCATAAAATCGAATGAGATAACCGTCGAATGCCTTTCAGAGAGACTCTCGCCCGTTTGGAATTCATCGTCACAGATCTTCAGAGCCGCTTCCCAAATTATCCAATTATATTCTTGGGGGATTCCAACGCTAAAGTGGGTGTGCCGAACCAGTTAGATGTGGAGTGTTTGCCTGAAGGGATCAACCTATCGAGCGAAACAACATCCGTCGATCTTAGAAGGGATGGGAGAGGTGTGAAACTTACAGAGATGCTGGAGAGAAACACTTTTCTCATCTTTAATGGACGAACACTAGGTGACAATCCTGCCAGTTACAGTTACTTTCGCCACATGAAAGCACCGGACAGCCTGAATGAGAGCAGTAAAAATAGCTCAAGCTCGTCGTGGGTGTCAAGTCCTACAAACTCGAACCCCCATGATGTAGCTTCTGATCCTTCGAGTATCGGGGATTCAGATGATGAGTTGGGGGATGGACCGAGGCGCAGAGCAACAGATTCATGTAGTATAATAGATATCGCAGTGTGTAACTACGATGCACTACACATCGTTTCGAATTTCAGAGTGTGGTCCATTCCAACGGGTTTCGACCACATACCGGTTTCTGTAGAGTTGAATTTCGCCACAGAATCGGCGCACCAGTCACCTGCGTGTGAAGTGGATGAGGAAGCGAATCTCGAGCAATATTCGAAGCTCCTCTGGAATTTTTAAACTCTGTATTAATAGAGAATATATCTCAATTTGCCTTGAACGTTGGTATGAGGGGTCAGTCTTCAAAAGTAAACAATAACGCGGATAGTGTTCGGAAGCTGAGGGCTTATAAATAGCCTTGGTTTGATTCGAAGTGCTCATCGACGCGGGAGAGACTTAACAAATTGCTGAAAGAGAGTCAAAAGCGGAAATTGTGCAAAAAGACTATAAAAAAATATAATAATCTGAAAAACTCTTACACAAACTTGAAAAGATTGAAGAAAAAGGAGTACAATAAGAAAATAACAAACACCTTTGCGCTCTGTCATAGAAGTAAAGATTTTTAGGCCCTGGTAAAGAAGTTGAGGGGCTATATAACACTCTAATAATAACGTTTCCATTCTAAAGGCTGTAATTGCTTGGATAAGAAAAATAAAAAACATGGCATAGAATAGACTACCAAGGATTTGTTTCCAGGAGTTATTGAGTGCGAAGGTCAAATTCACTAATGGTAAAAACGAAAGAGAAAATAAAAAATTGAGAAAAATCTCATGAGGCCTAACTGGATTTCACAAACAGAGAATCATTTCGGCTTCTCATTTGATGACCTCTGGAACACCGATTCTATGTGGGAGTTTGATAATGCTGACAAGATTTTGTCCGATTACAAAGAAACGGTCATAAAAAATGATGAAACTAAAAGTTTGCGCTCTCCCGCCCTACAAATATATGGGTTCGTATCGTATCCTATCTGTAAGTCTTATCTTGATATGCGTATGCCAATCCAAGTTACGCGAACTGTTGCTCAACTAAGGCTATTGAATGTATATGACCCTAGAATAATTCTAGAAGGAAATCTATGTAAACTGAAGAGTGAAGGGCCATGTCTTGTTTGTTTTGAAAATGTTCCTGAAGATATTTATCACACTTCGATCGATTGTCGAAAGTACGAAGATATTAGAGTTTCCATTTTTTAGTCTGTTCAAGACTATAGGAAAGATAATAGCTTCTGGCTTAGACTATTGACCTCCTCAGATCCTAAATCAATTTGGCACACATACTATTACATCAAGAAGTTGATTGAAAAGAGGGCAGAATTGTTGGTAATATAACAAAGATGTATACATGAGATGGACGAGCAACGATCCACAAAAGTGACCAAATTAGCAAAGGAACAAAAAGGACAATTGATTTTAATGATTTTAATGAAAAATTCTCATATACAACTTGTCAATATCACTTGTGTTTTTTTTCCTTTTTTTCCTTTTATACTTATGTGTTTAACTTTATTGTCTCATATTATTTTATTTATCATACTACGCTTTCTGTTAATATTAATTTTAAAAACCGGCCAAGGTGTCTTCCAGATAATGTTGTAACAAGTCTATGGCGTATTCAATAAACATATATTCTTCTTCTTCACAATTTATCAAATAAAATCTCAGTAATTTATTGATTTTTCAGTTTTCATTTCTCCTTCAAATTTCAGTAATCACATGATTTTTAAAAAACAAATATACAAATTACGGTTCTGCAAGACAACAGTCACTTTTTTTTTACTTATCTATTCATTCTATGCCATAACAGAGAGAAAAAAAGCTTCAGTTTTTACGAAATATTCCCAATTTCCAACAAATACGTAATTTGTAGGATTTCTTACTTAAATTTCAAGGGTGTAGGCCTGACAATAAGACAAACAAGTTGTGATTTCCAGAAGTATTCACGATGAATTTAATTGATTGAAATTCAGTGATTTTTTAATCGTGAATTTCAAGAATTTTTTGTCTAGATTTCATGGAAATAATGGATTTCTTCCAAGAAACTAAAACTTATTTTCTCAGTGAATTCGCAATTTTTTCCTCGTCTCTTGCTTTTTTCTGAAAATATATAATTTTTCGTTATGATTCTTCCTAGGAACAAGTATCATCTGCAGAGTGGGAAATCAAGATCGTTCAGTGGATGGCAAAGAAGCGATTGACATTCAATTTCTTTGAAGATGAAAGCACCCAAATATTCTTTGATGAACTTAATCCACATGTTAAAATGCCAAGACGTGGTGCTGGCAAGCGAATGGTGATCAAACAGTTTTATAGACAGAAGGGGAATTTACAGAGAATCTTACAGGATAATCCATTTAAAGTCTCATTCACTGTGGACGGTTGGACAAGCTACAACGGACGTTCTTACTATGGCATCACACTACATTTCATTGGGGATGATTGGAAGTTGCATTCCATGGCTCTGGATTTCATTCCGGCTCTGAGTTCACATACTGGCAAAGCCATTGCTAAATTTTTTTCAAGTGTATTGTGGAGTATCAGCTTCATGATAAGATACAGGGCATAATGGTGGACAATGCATCTGCGAATACTTCCTTCATGTCGGAGCTCGAGATATTGATGACAGACGCAGGTGATAATTTTGATCACATCAATCAGCCTTTTCGGTGCCTCGCCCACATCATGCACTTGGCAGTTCAAGACGTGCTGAAAATGATTAACATGAATGCCAACGAGGACGAGGTCTTCGATGAAGAGTCTGTGAACAACAGTGAGGAAAATGTTCTCGAAGAAGAGTCTGTGAACGACAATGGTGATAATGAATTGTCGACATTCATTGATGATATTGCTGAGGAATTGATTGAGGTGCAATCTGATGAGTTGAATCCCCATACTGCTATCACAAAATTGAGAACTACGTTCAAAATCATCAGAAACTCAGAACAGACCCAAAGAATGTCGAGAAGCTTCTGTAATGCTACTGGAGTTCAATATTTGAAACCAATTTTAGATGTACCCACCAGGTGGCATAGCACTGGCAGCATGATTCATGTGGAGGAGAGAATGAAAAAAGCATTGAATTTATTGTGGTCTAAGTGTGATCGAGTTTCAGATTACAAATCGAGTGAAGACGAAAAAACTCAAATTCATGCTTTCCTGAAGGACTTTGAATGAATTTCGACTACCCTGGCCGGTGAGAAATACGTGACATTACCTCTGACAAGATTGAGTCAACAACATTTGCTTTGAACGGAAAAGCAAATGTATTTGCTTCGGAACGGGGACCGTTCCAAAGTTGATGATATTCTAATAGAGGAATTTCAAGCAGCCAGAGATAAAATTATCAAGCATTACTCCAAAACGAATTGGGTATACTGTGCAGCATTGATTTTGGACCCACGACACAAAGTTGAGACTTTCTCATTCACAAAGTGGGGTCGAGAGATGAAGGAAACTTCTTTGAAGGTGTTTGAAGAAATTTATGAGAAGAATTATTGTCCGTTTCATGGTCGGGGGAGTTCAGGTGAGGGGAATGAGAAAAAAATGAATCGTGAAGGCGATGCAACTAGTAGAAAGAACGGGATGATTGATTTGAATGCTATTTTCGGAGATCCAGCTGAGACGAGTGATTGGAAGGAAAAATTAAATGAATATTTGGTGTTCAAAAGGGCAGCTCCAAATGAAGATATTGTCGAGTGGTGGAAGGCGAGAGAAAAAACTTTCCCAACCCTTTCAAAAATGGCAAGAGATTTATTCTCTATCAGTGCAACTTCTGTACCTGTAGAAAGACTGTTCTCCCTCGCAGCTTTAATCATGACACCTATTCGAAGCTCTATGAGTGATGAGTCGATTCGAGCATTGTTATGTTTACATTCATGGGCATCTTGTGACTTACAGGCGTCAATAGGTGCTTTATAATTACCAGTATACGTGATCAGATGGTGCTCAATAGTTGTTAAGAATAGTTGTTCTTATGCAGATAACCCTTTATTATAAATGAAGTAAATAAATGTTCAAGAACTAAAGAGGAGTATAGAAAATTGTTTAACCATTTTTGATAATAAAGAGAAAATTTTTCGTGATAAAATGTTTTTCACTCGTATTTTTCATTTTTTATATTTACGAGATCGAGACGAGACCGAGACCGAGACGAAACAAACCTGAAAATTGAAAGAAAAATTCGAGACCGAGACGAGACGATACTATCTACTCCAAGACCGAGACGAGACCGAGACGATACTCTCCGAAGTCTCGTCTCGTCTCGTGTGCAGCCCTAGTATGGAGAAAGCATTTGGGTACATTTCCAAACCTATTCATTTGATATAAAGGAAAATGCAACTGTAAATTTAATTTTGGTTTTAATGGGCTTTATTAGGAGCTCTCTGAATGAATCCGTTATTTCATTTAGAAACGTAATTTCTGTTTTAGATGGTTCTTACAACAAGAAAATTCTCATTCTTGAATTAATGATATTTTTGTGTGTCTGACATTGATCTACTTCTGTTTCATTCCTGGATGATATTTAATTATTCTGAATAATTTCATTATGTGTCATAGGATATTTTACTCAATATAGGGAGCTCTACTATGTAATATAGTAATTATTACCATAGTAGCCATCATCATGTCCATGGTAACACTTACAAATCTTTGGTAATGTTTACTATATGCGGATAACGACATGGTAATCTTTACTATTTTATTTTCCCCGTGTCTCAATTTTACAGCACTCGCTCGTAAGATAATGAACAAATATCTCTCTCTACTTTCATAATATATACTCTTCAATAAAATATCCTCGCACCTCTTTAATTCAATGCTCTTAATGACCAAAGTAAAAGCGATCATTTGATAAACGACGGGGTAAAGTTCCCACTTCCATTTTCTCATGGTATCACGTAACTCACGTCTCTTCTATCTCGTTAGAAATGGAACCAATGGCAGAAGTGGGGTAACGCTCAGCGGAGTTTATGGTTTTAGACAAGTACAGCGAACGGGGTATGAGGCGTGAGTGGGGTTTCGCTTGTCTCATCCTATTAAGGAAAATGTCGTGGTGAAGGCAACGAAGAGGTTAGTCGAGACGTTGAGTTGAGTGGTAAGAGCTATGAGGGGAGGTTGAAGAGGAAGGATGGGCAAGGATGAGAGGGGAACTAGAAGATGAGGCGGATGATTTCCCAGGGGAATGGAGTCTGTCTCTTTGACTTGGATACAACCATTCTCCATCTTCTCCAGCAGCATCTGCAGAGGCGTGGAAGACTCGTTTACACTACGTAACATCGAATGGAACCGTAAAAACACTTTTGTGTCTGCTTCGGCTCGTCAATATGTCAGTTGAAAGGATTCTCTTGTCATTGATACTCTTTACTTTTCAATTTCACGTTATTTCGATTGGAAATTGAATTGTCATTGATTGAAATATATTGAAAAATTTAATTGTTTCATTAAATTAAATTTTGTATTTATTTGTGTTGAAAAATCTCACGGAATTTCAAAAATGAAAAATCCAATAAACTTTTCATTTTATGCAAACTGTTTAATCAAATTGTTCATTCCGTCCTATATTTCGTTCAGAAATGCCGAACCCTAATTAACTGTCGAACGTGAGCACATTTCAATTGAAATTCGTTAAGTGTGGAATTTCGTATGTTATGTTTGCATCTTCTGATGAAACATATGGAATGTTGGACAAATAGTAGAACGAAATTGAAATAAATCGAATAGAAAAGTAGTGAAACTCTCGTTTAGACTGTTGTGACTACAATTTCCACTCTCCTTACATGAATTGCACTCTATTCATCCCTCCAAATTTCGCTGAAATAAAATATATGTGTGATATCAGTTTCTGCAGCCGACTAATCGAGGACCGGACAGACTGAAATTTGAAACAGTTGACTCGAGGGGCCGCCTGGGCCATTAATGAAATTAATTTGGTGGGCAGGTGTCGGGAACTCATGGCCATATACATAAAGCCATATAGGTATATTCACTTGTACAGTGTCGATTTTCGGGGATGACTGGCACCCAGGTAGCCTTGGGGACAACCATGCATATGTACCGTCCGCTAACGGTGTGGGGATTAAGGGCGCGTGAAACGAGAACCGTTCGAACGGATAAATTTAATCGCGGTAACTTGAACATTGCAGATGAAATTGTCGATGATTGTGACGTTGAAATGAGAAAAAATCTATCATGAAAATCAAGTGTGCCCTGTCTGTGACAAGTGCGAAACAATTACTAATCGAACTGCACGGTTAAAAATGTTGAAATTTTCGGTACACTCCTTGTAAATTTTCATCACGTGAGACTTTCATTGAAATTGCAATGAATTTTGTCATTGAAAATTGAAAAACGATAATTTCTGTTCAATTATTCCATGAGAATGGATAGAAGTCGAGAAACTGTAAATAAATATATCTGTAGACATTTAATTAATTGGTAATTACTTTTACCAATTTTTCATGTGATGATGATTATTGATGTTTTGATTGGAAATTCCAAACTTCTGAAGGTACAAACATGAACTTTAGCCTACTGGTTTATTTGATGACATAAATACCACTTTAGGGCAGATTCTCCGAAATTTATCCCCTAAGGAGGCGGAAAGGGTGCTTATTTTTTATGTGAATTTGGAAACCGTTGAAAGTGGAGACATGAAAATTCATATGTATATTTTACATTTAAAATTAACGAATCCTTTTGTTGTTTTTAATCAACCGAGTGATGCCGCGAGAGATGAGAGAAACGAGATGAGAGGTATTACGAGACGAGGCGAGACAGTGTTTCTGATTGGCTGATCAATTAAAACATGTGATTGGCTGACCTCCCCCTCCCTTCTCCTAACCCCACCATCACAGGGGAAGGCATAAAAGGACTACCCTCAGACATCGGAGCTCAGAATCAGACCTCACAACCCTGAAGATGCAGACTGCAATGTTTGCGAAACGTCGGCGCAATGGTGANGTATATTCACTTGTACAGTGTCGATTTTCGGGGATGACTGGCACCCAGGTAGCCTTGGGGACAACCATGCATATGTACCGTCCGCTAACGGTGTGGGGATTAAGGGCGCGTGAAACGAGAACCGTTCGAACGGATAAATTTAATCGCGGTAACTTGAACATTGCAGATGAAATTGTCGATGATTGTGACGTTGAAATGAGAAAAAATCTATCATGAAAATCAAGTGTGCCCTGTCTGTGACAAGTGCGAAACAATTACTAATCGAACTGCACGGTTAAAAATGTTGAAATTTTCGGTACACTCCTTGTAAATTTTCATCACGTGAGACTTTCATTGAAATTGCAATGAATTTTGTCATTGAAAATTGAAAAACGATAATTTCTGTTCAATTATTCCATGAGAATGGATAGAAGTCGAGAAACTGTAAATAAATATATCTGTAGACATTTAATTAATTGGTAATTACTTTTACCAATTTTTCATGTGATGATGATTATTGATGTTTTGATTGGAAATTCCAAACTTCTGAAGGTACAAACATGAACTTTAGCCTACTGGTTTATTTGATGACATAAATACCACTTTAGGGCAGATTCTCCGAAATTTATCCCCTAAGGAGGCGGAAAGGGTGCTTATTTTTTATGTGAATTTGGAAACCGTTGAAAGTGGAGACATGAAAATTCATATGTATATTTTACATTTAAAATTAACGAATCCTTTTGTTGTTTTTAATCAACCGAGTGATGCCGCGAGAGATGAGAGAAACGAGATGAGAGGTATTACGAGACGAGGCGAGACAGTGTTTCTGATTGGCTGATCAATTAAAACATGTGATTGGCTGACCTCCCCCTCCCTTCTCCTAACCCCACCATCACAGGGGAAGGCATAAAAGGACTACCCTCAGACATCGGAGCTCAGAATCAGACCTCACAACCCTGAAGATGCAGACTGCAATGTTTGCGAAACGTCGGCGCAATGGTGAAACCAAACGCGGCATCCATCCGGAAGCTAATAATGTCATTAATCATGACCGCGAAAGCCTTAAAACTAAGATTAAATGCCTCCACGGAGAGGCTATTCTTGGGTCGGTGAATTTATTCACAGAACATAGAAAGTCCTTGCACGTCCAACTGTGCTTCCTCACTTTTTTGAAAAAGTGCCGTGACCATCAAGGGGTACAAAAATTCCTCCGCTTAAGGAACCCTGCTCCCTCGAGACAGGTAAATGCCATCCTCCGCCAGGCTTCACTGAGACTGGTCAAGAAGAGAAGTGCAGCGGACAAAAAGAACCTGGCTAATCTCTCCAGATAGCTTCTCGATCTCCATATTCTTCTGGCTCAGACGTTGGACTCTCAGCTGTGAGAGACTCTTGATCGTGTTATACATGAACAAGCAATCCGAACAGTCGAGATGAGGACCGAAAATCAGAAGAGTAAGTTCAAGAAGCTGCTCCCCCAGGAGAAAGTCCCGACTCTCACCAACACTGTGAAGAATCTGAGCAAAGATGAGCTCAGTGAAGCACACGTGTCTGTGTTGGCGAAAGGACACAACTTCGCTGTTACCTCTAAAAAGATTCCCACTAAAGAAATTATTAGTCGGATTGAAACAGCGATCTACCATCTTCCTCAGGAGACCAGTGATGAGACCCGGAGGCAGTTGTGCAGCGTCCTCCACAAGGCTACTCTCCCTAGTGACAATATTACTAGGGAGGAACTATAGATATATAATACCTAGACCGCGCATGTGGTGGGGGAAGCTGTACAGGTTTAGACAGAGAGAGATGCCCTCGGTCCCTACATATCCTTGTTAAGCAGTGCTGAGAGTGGGAAGAGAGCTGCTGCAGGGTGGGAGTAACAATTCAACTGCATAGGGGAAACCACGGAGAAACGTTTTCTCATCGTTTTTTCGCAAATTAATATTTTTTTTCCTCATTTAAATTCCTGATAATTGGAAAAATTGTAAACATGTTCAAATGCTGAATTTTTATTTTGTGTGTGGTGTTGAACGATCAGCTGTCACTGCGTATCTCACTTTCCATAAGTATGATATTGTATAAAAAATTTTTTTTTTGAGGACCATAAAAATAATACCAAATGATAATCATTGAATCGAATATAATAATTAAGACCTACATCCTGAAAATATTGACATGTGATCATTAAAATTTTGGATTGTCATTACGTACAACAATGTATAGATGCATTGTTTATTTTTCATGTCTAAATGGTAATATTGCCTGATAATGAGCGTTTGCAATAGAGAATGTTATTTCGAGTGTTATCATTTGATCCCGTGTGTAGAGTCGGTTCACGATTTAAAAAACTTGGATGAAAAGCTTTTTTCTGCACAAATTAAGGGATGTGAATTATTCTTCAAATATCCAAGAGAACAATCAATCCAGAGGAGAAAGGTCTGATAACATTCTTCTCTCATCCAGGGGATTGAACAGATATTCTCCTAATAATCTTCCAATTTAGTCTAGTTTTTGAATCTCTCATATTCATGTTATTTCCACGTCCGTGGTATCGAAGTTGAGTGTATTATTCTAAACGGAATTCACAAATCTATGTGTGTCTTCTCACAGGACACAGAAAATGCGCACCCGCAGTATAATTTATTCGAGTTCTAAAATAACAATTACAGTAAATATTACTTATAAAGATATTATTCTCGACGAAAAAAAAATCAATCAAACATTGGCATCTTCGAAAGAAGGCAAGAGCTTATGTGTACGTATCAAGGCCTGAACACAAAACAATGGCACATCTAAGGGGGAACTCCGGTGAAATTCGAAACTTTTCAGTTGATAAAATTAACCATTGAGCGACTTTTGCTATATCAGGGGGGACCTGAAAAACTAAGAAAAATTTGAAAAAAACACACGAAAACACGAAAAACGTCGTTTTCCTTCGATGTATGGGGTAAAATGAGTTGGGTAGGGAATGCTTCTTCATTTTTAGATTTTAAAAAAAATTTTTTTTTAAATTTCACTTGGGTCTTTCCTTAAGCTCGTATCAAATTGATTTCCCCAAGGGATTTTTTACATTCGACAATCGTACTCGCATGGGAGGGGACGTCGTGCCAGCATTCATATTCCATGAATAAATAGAAAACATGACTATTTTTTACACTTGAATATTTCCATTTGTATCATTTTCTGGCTACCTCGTTTGTACTCCCCATCGCCCATCCCTTCCCACTCTTTCCCCTTCTACACATTCCAATCTACCGATCAGCCATAACTTGCCTCTCCTCCACAGGACTGTTAGACAGAGAAGGGTAGGGACCATGATTCTCTCTCTCTCTCTGCTTAACTCCCCAGATCTGTGTTCCATTGGGGATATGAGGAATGCGCGGTCTAGGTATTATGTCTATGGGAGGAACGTCTTGCACTGCGTAGTCTAAAGGAGAATAGTGATCTCATTATACTTCCGGCAGACAAAGGCAATGCCACGGTGGTTATGGATAAGGACGACTACTCCGGAAAGCTCTGTGCGATGTTGGGTGACTCCAGAGTTTACACAAAGCTCAGGGAAGATCCTACTCGTACTATTGAGCACCAAACTACTGATCTTCTGAAGAAGGCTGGACTCTCAGCTGATCTGACAAAACTCCGCACTCCCAAAGCATCCTTCCCTCCTAGACTCTATGGACTTCCCAAAATCCATAGTCTGTTCTTCTCCGGCCCATCGTCAGCAACATTTGAGTGCCAACTTACTNGAGAGATGAGAGAAACGAGATGAGAGGTATTACGAGACGAGGCGAGACAGTGTTTCTGATTGGCTGATCAATTAAAACATGTGATTGGCTGACCTCCCCCTCCCTTCTCCTAACCCCACCATCACAGGGGAAGGCATAAAAGGACTACCCTCAGACATCGGAGCTCAGAATCAGACCTCACAACCCTGAAGATGCAGACTGCAATGTTTGCGAAACGTCGGCGCAATGGTGAAACCAAACGCGGCATCCATCCGGAAGCTAATAATGTCATTAATCATGACCGCGAAAGCCTTAAAACTAAGATTAAATGCCTCCACGGAGAGGCTATTCTTGGGTCGGTGAATTTATTCACAGAACATAGAAAGTCCTTGCACGTCCAACTGTGCTTCCTCACTTTTTTGAAAAAGTGCCGTGACCATCAAGGGGTACAAAAATTCCTCCGCTTAAGGAACCCTGCTCCCTCGAGACAGGTAAATGCCATCCTCCGCCAGGCTTCACTGAGACTGGTCAAGAAGAGAAGTGCAGCGGACAAAAAGAACCTGGCTAATCTCTCCAGATAGCTTCTCGATCTCCATATTCTTCTGGCTCAGACGTTGGACTCTCAGCTGTGAGAGACTCTTGATCGTGTTATACATGAACAAGCAATCCGAACAGTCGAGATGAGGACCGAAAATCAGAAGAGTAAGTTCAAGAAGCTGCTCCCCCAGGAGAAAGTCCCGACTCTCACCAACACTGTGAAGAATCTGAGCAAAGATGAGCTCAGTGAAGCACACGTGTCTGTGTTGGCGAAAGGACACAACTTCGCTGTTACCTCTAAAAAGATTCCCACTAAAGAAATTATTAGTCGGATTGAAACAGCGATCTACCATCTTCCTCAGGAGACCAGTGATGAGACCCGGAGGCAGTTGTGCAGCGTCCTCCACAAGGCTACTCTCCCTAGTGACAATATTACTAGGGAGGAACTATAGATATATAATACCTAGACCGCGCATGTGGTGGGGGAAGCTGTACAGGTTTAGACAGAGAGAGATGCCCTCGGTCCCTACATATCCTTGTTAAGCAGTGCTGAGAGTGGGAAGAGAGCTGCTGCAGGGTGGGAGTAACAATTCAACTGCATAGGGGAAACCACGGAGAAACGTTTTCTCATCGTTTTTTCGCAAATTAATATTTTTTTTCCTCATTTAAATTCCTGATAATTGGAAAAATTGTAAACATGTTCAAATGCTGAATTTTTATTTTGTGTGTGGTGTTGAACGATCAGCTGTCACTGCGTATCTCACTTTCCATAAGTATGATATTGTATAAAAAATTTTTTTTTTGAGGACCATAAAAATAATACCAAATGATAATCATTGAATCGAATATAATAATTAAGACCTACATCCTGAAAATATTGACATGTGATCATTAAAATTTTGGATTGTCATTACGTACAACAATGTATAGATGCATTGTTTATTTTTCATGTCTAAATGGTAATATTGCCTGATAATGAGCGTTTGCAATAGAGAATGTTATTTCGAGTGTTATCATTTGATCCCGTGTGTAGAGTCGGTTCACGATTTAAAAAACTTGGATGAAAAGCTTTTTTCTGCACAAATTAAGGGATGTGAATTATTCTTCAAATATCCAAGAGAACAATCAATCCAGAGGAGAAAGGTCTGATAACATTCTTCTCTCATCCAGGGGATTGAACAGATATTCTCCTAATAATCTTCCAATTTAGTCTAGTTTTTGAATCTCTCATATTCATGTTATTTCCACGTCCGTGGTATCGAAGTTGAGTGTATTATTCTAAACGGAATTCACAAATCTATGTGTGTCTTCTCACAGGACACAGAAAATGCGCACCCGCAGTATAATTTATTCGAGTTCTAAAATAACAATTACAGTAAATATTACTTATAAAGATATTATTCTCGACGAAAAAAAAATCAATCAAACATTGGCATCTTCGAAAGAAGGCAAGAGCTTATGTGTACGTATCAAGGCCTGAACACAAAACAATGGCACATCTAAGGGGGAACTCCGGTGAAATTCGAAACTTTTCAGTTGATAAAATTAACCATTGAGCGACTTTTGCTATATCAGGGGGGACCTGAAAAACTAAGAAAAATTTGAAAAAAACACACGAAAACACGAAAAACGTCGTTTTCCTTCGATGTATGGGGTAAAATGAGTTGGGTAGGGAATGCTTCTTCATTTTTAGATTTTAAAAAAAATTTTTTTTTAAATTTCACTTGGGTCTTTCCTTAAGCTCGTATCAAATTGATTTCCCCAAGGGATTTTTTACATTCGACAATCGTACTCGCATGGGAGGGGACGTCGTGCCAGCATTCATATTCCATGAATAAATAGAAAACATGACTATTTTTTACACTTGAATATTTCCATTTGTATCATTTTCTGGCTACCTCGTTTGTACTCCCCATCGCCCATCCCTTCCCACTCTTTCCCCTTCTACACATTCCAATCTACCGATCAGCCATAACTTGCCTCTCCTCCACAGGACTGTTAGACAGAGAAGGGTAGGGACCATGATTCTCTCTCTCTCTCTGCTTAACTCCCCAGATCTGTGTTCCATTGGGGATATGAGGAATGCGCGGTCTAGGTATTATGTCTATGGGAGGAACGTCTTGCACTGCGTAGTCTAAAGGAGAATAGTGATCTCATTATACTTCCGGCAGACAAAGGCAATGCCACGGTGGTTATGGATAAGGACGACTACTCCGGAAAGCTCTGTGCGATGTTGGGTGACTCCAGAGTTTACACAAAGCTCAGGGAAGATCCTACTCGTACTATTGAGCACCAAACTACTGATCTTCTGAAGAAGGCTGGACTCTCAGCTGATCTGACAAAACTCCGCACTCCCAAAGCATCCTTCCCTCCTAGACTCTATGGACTTCCCAAAATCCATAGTCTGTTCTTCTCCGGCCCATCGTCAGCAACATTTGAGTGCCAACTTACTAGCTGGCCAAGTTTCTCACGAAACCACTCCAAAAGTTGACTGGCCTGAATGGTTCATACATACAGAACTCGCTGGATTTCGGGTTCCATGACAGTTCGTCCTATCCACTTCATCCCGGGCCATTTCATCCCAGCCATTTTATCCCACGACATTTCATCCTAAGACATTTCATCCCGGTCATTTCATCCCGGCCGTTTCATCCCCGGACATTTCATCCCAGCCGATTCATCCCGGGATNCATGACCGCGAAAGCCTTAAAACTAAGATTAAATGCCTCCACGGAGAGGCTATTCTTGGGTCGGTGAATTTATTCACAGAACATAGAAAGTCCTTGCACGTCCAACTGTGCTTCCTCACTTTTTTGAAAAAGTGCCGTGACCATCAAGGGGTACAAAAATTCCTCCGCTTAAGGAACCCTGCTCCCTCGAGACAGGTAAATGCCATCCTCCGCCAGGCTTCACTGAGACTGGTCAAGAAGAGAAGTGCAGCGGACAAAAAGAACCTGGCTAATCTCTCCAGATAGCTTCTCGATCTCCATATTCTTCTGGCTCAGACGTTGGACTCTCAGCTGTGAGAGACTCTTGATCGTGTTATACATGAACAAGCAATCCGAACAGTCGAGATGAGGACCGAANAAGCTACCAGAATCGGATAGGGCTGAATGAAAATGAAGGACAACAAACGGCCTATCCCCATCACTCAACGCCCAATACAAATACAATATATTAATACTCATACACATTATTTACCGATACACAAGCCTTACCATACAATTCACTTTGATACCTCAGTACACATTCAAACTCCGACCCCAAACGATACCATTTAAAAATCAAATGTAATAAAATAAATTGAACGTGGTGTTGAAATTTGGCACAACCAAAAGAGGACAAAAAACACTGCTCGTTGATGCATATACATTTTATAAACACAGTGATGTTTCAGAAAAAGTGATATGGAAGGGCAGTCACTATCAAAAAGGATGCAAAGCACGCTGTCACAGGACTACAGAGACAACCCAAGGTAAACAAACGATGATAAATCAAGAAAAAAAAACAATATTCATTTTTTGTTTCAATATCCACTAGGAGAAATTTTACGNAGAGTAAGTTCAAGAAGCTGCTCCCCCAGGAGAAAGTCCCGACTCTCACCAACACTGTGAAGAATCTGAGCAAAGATGAGCTCAGTGAAGCACACGTGTCTGTGTTGGCGAAAGGACACAACTTCGCTGTTACCTCTAAAAAGATTCCCACTAAAGNAGATTTGACTGGGATTAAAGTTTCTAAAGTAATCAACAAAATAAAGAAGATGAGTCGCAGAAATACAGAAAAAACATTGAATATTGTGGGATAAGCCATAGCTGACCTAGAATCAACAATTGCAGTTCGACTACCCAGTCGACAAGCTTTAAAGAAAATCGTCAATCGTACTCGTGGGGAGACACTAAACCACCACCAGATCCTACAACAAAAACCTTCGAAATACCACAATCGTACCAGGTAATCCTGCGTGATGAGCCATTCCTATTACGTGATATCCAGTCCAAAACACGAATATTAATTTTCACCACAACAAATAATCTGGAAGTGTTGACCTCACAATCTCCTTGGGCAAGTGATTGTACATTTAGTGTCATTCTGCAAGCATTCACACAATTAAATAATATTCATGTTTCAATTGGAAACAAAACACTCCCCTTAGTCTACGCTCTGCTGCCAAACAAAGGCAANATGAAATGGGCAAGGGATGAGATGGCCGAATTTTTCCATTCTGCAATTATGTATGCATTGATTTTCTTCAATTTATCTGAAATTTTTGGTAACTGCAATCTTAATGATTTGATAATAAAATACAATGCAAATAAAATAAAATGCGAATAAAATAGAATACGAATAAAATAATCAAATAAAATACCAATTTTTGTCACATTTTTCTTTCAAACGGCTGTGATCCGAATTTTTTTTCCTAAACGTTTTTCCCTCCGAAGTTTTTTTTCCCCAATTTTCTTTCCCAAAATAATGATAAAAAATTTTTTTCCCTCCGAAGTTTATTTTTTCCCAATTCTCTTTCCCAAAATAACGATGAAAAAACCTTAGAATGAAATGTCCTAGGATGAAATGGGCAAGGGATGAGATGGCCGAATTTTTCCATTCTGCAATTATGTATGCATTGATTTTCTTCAATTTATCTGAAATTTTTGGTAACTGCAATCTTAATGATTTGATAATAAAATACAATGCAAATAAAATAAAATGCGAATAAAATAGAATACGAATAAAATAATCAAATAAAATACCAATTTTTGTCACATTTTTCTTTCAAACGGCTGTGATCCGAATTTTTTTTCCTAAACGTTTTTCCCTCCGAAGTTTTTTTTCCCCAATTTTCTTTCCCAAAATAATGATAAAAAAACCCTAGAATGAAATGTCCTAGGATGAAATGGGCAAGGGATGAAATGGCCTAGGACGAAACGGGCCTGATATGAAATGGCCTGAGATGAAATGGGAGGATGAAAATACCGGGATGAAATTCTCCCGGGATGAAAAAGTTCGGGGATGAACTGTCCTGCGACCTTGACCAACGTCCCAATCCCGGAAACCTTGGTAATAATCAAGAAGTCCAATAACATCTCTCCCCAATTCCTCTCCTTAATTGAGCACTGCTTGACCTCCACATACTTGCAGTTCGAAGGAGAGTTGTATGAGCAAAAATCGGGAGCAGCAAATATATTCATGGAACACTTCGAGAACGAAGCTGAAGTCAGCAGCGCAGAAATCTGCTGTGTGGTTCAGGTATGTGCACGATACCTTTGTCATCTGGCCACATGAGAGGACTGGTCCAAATCAATTCCTGGAGTTCTTGAATGCTCAGCATCCGAGCATCAAGTTCACCATGGAAATTGAGCAGAACGGATGCCTCCCATTTCTGGATATCTTGGTTCGTCGCAATGAGGATGGCACTCTGGGTCATCAAGTATATCGCAAGCCGACCCAGATAAAAACCAAATTCCAGTTTCCATAACAACGTCAGCACTCGCTATTCGAAAGAATCCATTTGTTCAATTCAAGTGAAGTTTATGATCATAGGGAATTATATTTTTATTTCGTAGTAATTCAATATAACTTTATTGGCATTTCTTTATTCATTGCTTCAACGCAATTAAATTTGAATATTGAAGATAAAAGTGAGACTTTAATTAATCAAATCTTTTTCAATTTTATTATTTATTTTCTCGTATCCCTGATTAAGATTTTCCTTCTACACTAAAAAAAGGATTGTTTCAAGTCGACGTCAGTGTGATTCTAGTCGATTTTCAATCCGACAATTAGGGCTGCACACGAGACGAGACAAGACGAGACTTCGGAGAGTATCATCTCGGTGTCGGAATAGATAGTATCGTCTTGTCTCGGTCTCGAATTTTTCTTTCAATTTTCAGGCTTGTGTCTCGTCTCGGTCTCGGTCTCGTCTCGACCTCGTAAATATAAAAAATGAAAAATACGAATGAAAAATATTTTATCACGAAAAATTTTCTCTTTATTATCAAAAATGGTTAAACAATTTTCTATACTCCTCTCAATTAAATTCATCGCGAATACTTCTGGAAATCACAACTTTTTTGTCTTATTGTCAGGCCTACACCCTTGAAATTTAAGTAAGAAATCCTACAAATTACGAATTTGTTGGAAATTGGGAATATTTCGTACAAACTGAAGCTTTTTTTCTCTCTGTGTTATGGCATAGAATGAAAAGATAATTTTAAAAAAAGTGACTGTTGTCTTGCAGAACCGTAATTTGCATATTTGTTTTTTAAAAATCATTTGATTACTGAAATTTGAAGGAGAAAAGAAAACTAAAAAATCAATAAATTACTGAGATTTCATTTGATAAATTTTGAAAAAGAAGAATATATGTTTATTGAATAAGCCATAGACTTGTTACAACATTATCTGGAAGACACCTTGGCCGGTTTTTAAAATTAATATTAACAGAAAGCGTAGTATGATAAATAAAATAATATGAGACAATAAAGTTAAACACATAAGTATAAAAGGAAAAAAAAGGAAAAAAAAACACAAGTGATGTTGACAAGTTGTATATGAGAATTTTTCATTAAAATCATTAAAATCAATTGCCCTTTTTGTTCCTTTGCTAATTTGCTCACTTTTGTGGATCGTTGCTCGTCCATCTCACGTATACAGGTTTGTTTGTTACATTACCAACAATTCTGCCCTCTTTTCAATCAACTTTTTTATGTAATAGTATGTGTGCCAAATTGATGTAGGATCTCAGGAGGTCAGTAGTCTAAGCCAGAAGCTATTACCATTCCTATAGGCTTGAACAGACTCAAAAATGGAAACTCTGATATCTTCGTACTTTCGACAATCGATCAGAATGTGATAAATATCTTCAGGAACATTTGCAAAACAAACAGGACATGGCCCTTCACTCTTCAGTTTACATAAATTTCCTTCTAGAATTATTCTAGGGTCATATACATTCAATAGCCTTAGTTGAGCAACAGTTCGTGTAACTTGGATTGGCATACGCACATCAAGATAAAACTTAGAGATAGGATACGATACGAACCTATATATTTGTAGGGTGGAAGAGCGCAAACTTTTAGTTTCATCATTTTTTATGAGCATTTCTTTGTAATCGGATAAAATCTTGTCAGCACTATTATCAAACTTTCACATAGAATCGGTGTTCCAGAGGTCATCAAGTGAGAAGCCGAAATGATTCTCTGTTTGTGAAATCCAGTTATACCTCATGAGGTTTTTCTCAATTTTTTTATTTTCCCTTTCGTTTTTACCATTAGTGAATTTCACCTTCGCACTCAATAACTCCTGGAAACAAATCCTTAGTAGTCTATTCTTTGCCATGTTTTTCATTTTTCTTATCCAAGCAATTACAGCCTTTAGAATGGAAAGCGATAAGGGAGCGACCTGACATTCGTTTTTTACAGCATATCCTGGAGTGCAAATTGGCAGAAGAATTTTGTTGTAAAAAGATAACTGTACCCTTTCAATTTCCTCTAGGTGTCTTAAGCCACAGATATGTGCGTTATAAAGGAGAGTGCTTTTCGCGTGAGCATTAAAAAGCGTGACTTTTGATTCCCATGTATCTGAACCACTGCGTTAAAGTATTTTGTGTACAGTGGCTGATGCCAAATTCGCATTTGTAATCCTCTTTTTTGCATTCACGTTAAAACAGCCTTTATTGGAAAAAACCGTACCTAGGTAACAAAAGTCTTCTACTATCTCAATATTCCTGCCCATATAACTGAAGATCGGCTGAGATTTCGTTTTCCCCTTCCTAAACATAATTATTTACGACTTGGTTTCGTTTATTTTTAGTTGGTTAATTTCACAATATTTTTCCATAATTTTTATTTTCGATCTCAAGTCGAAGGGATTGTCTGCAAGGAGCACGAGATCATCTGCGTACGCGAGAAAAATTACTTAAGTCATAGAGTTTAGCGAGATCCTTCTAGCCCCCTTGTTAATAGAAAAATCTTCGATATCATGGGTAAATAATGAGAACAACAAAGCGCTCAGGATCTCACCCTGTAGTACACCTTGACTAACTTCTATAGAATTAGATAAGCACTTCTGCGTTCGAATTCTCACATGAGCGTTATTTTACAAACTTTTCATCACGTTCAAGAATTTCGTGCTCCGTCCCATGCCCTCCAATTTTTTCCACAGTAAATCGTGATTTATAGACTCGAAGGTGCGAACAAAATCGATGAAAAACGCATGAATTTTCCTCTTCAAGTTCTTCAGAAGATTAAAATGGATTAAAGAGTTCAACACGAAAACATTATCACCGCGGCCCCTCCCCTCCCTCAAATCCGCCTGGAGCTCAGGGATGAGAGCTTCTGCGTTGGCCCATCGAGTCATTCCGTCGTGTATAATCAGTGTGAAAACCTTTCGCTATACAATTGACTAATGAGATACAGCGGTAGTTTACGGGGTCCTCTCTATCACCTTTCTTGAAAAGCATGGATGCATGCAGTTCACATCATGTCTCGGGGACTTGTTCCTCTCTAAGAACTGTATTAAAAAGCGTTTTCATAAAATCCAACCACTTGGGGGGCAAATTTTTATACAATTCTTTACCGAGTCCATCACTTCCGGGGGATTTATTCGATTGACACTTGTGTAATGCTTTTTTGACTTCTAACGACGTTATTATTAGAGTGTTATATAACCCCTCAACTTCATTACCAGGGCCCAAAAGTCTTTCCCTCTATGACAAAGCGCAAAGGTGTTTGTTATTTTCTTATTGTACTCCTTTTTCTTCAATCTTTTCAAGTTTGTGTAAGAGTTTCTCAGATTATTATATTTTTTTATAGTCTTTTTGCACAATTTCTGCTTTTGACTCTGTTTCAGCACTTTGTTAAGTCTCTCCCGCGTTGACGAGCACTTCGAATCAAACCAAGGCTTTTTATAAGCCCTCAACTTCCGAACACTATCCGCGTTATTGTCTACTTTTGAAGACTGACGCCTCATACCAACGTTCAAGGCAGATTGAGTTATATTCTCTATTAATGTAGAGTTTAAAGAGTTTACGTTCGAGTTGATTGCTTCCGGTGGGTTTCTGTTTTCTAAATCTTCTATATAATCGCTCTTCAGTTCATCATTTCAGAGGAGCTTCGAGTGTTGCTCGAGATTCGCGTCCTTATCCACTTCACACGCAGGTGACTGGTGCGCCGATTCTGTGGCGAAATTCAAGTCTACGGAATCCGGTATATGGTCGGAACCCGTTGGAATGGACCACACTCTGAAATTCGCAATGATGTGTAGTGCGTCGTAGTTACACACTGCGATATCTATTATACTACATGAATCTGTTGCTCTGCGCCTCGGTCTATCCCCCAACTCATCATCTGAATCCCCGATACTCGAAGGATCAGAAGCTACATCATGGGGGTCCGAGTTTGTAGGACTTGACAACCACGACGAGTTTGAGCTGTTTTTACTGCTCTCATTCAGGCTGTCCGATGGTTTCATGTGGCGAAAGTAAGTGTAACTGGCAGGATTGTCACCTAGTGTTCGTCCATTCAAGATGAGAAAAGTGTTTCTCTCCAGCATCTCTGTAAGTTTCACACCTCTGCCATCCGTTCTAAGATCGACGGATGTTGTTTCGCTCGAAAGGTTGATCCCTTCAGGCAAACACTCCATATCTAACTGGTTCGGCACACCCATTTCAGCATTGGAATCCCCCAAGAATATAAATGGACAATTTGGGAAGCGGCTCTGAAGATCTGTGACGATGAATTCCAAACGGGCGAGAGTCTCTCTGAAAGGGATTCGACGGTTATCTCATTCGATTTTATGGGGGTAATATATCGTACATAAAATAAATGTGTGCGAGAGTGACGAGATTTTGAGGAAAATCTGATCTACATCGTTATAAAGAACAACATATGGGTACATTTGTTTGTAGAGCGTGATCATTAAACCTCCTTTGGCTCTCCCCCG
The DNA here is from genome assembly GCF_001412515.2 of Diachasma alloeum. Classification (NCBI taxonomy): domain Eukaryota; kingdom Metazoa; phylum Arthropoda; class Insecta; order Hymenoptera; family Braconidae; genus Diachasma; species Diachasma alloeum. The sequence goes on from NW_021680742.1 coordinate 24,579, forward strand.
TCTACCACCACGTGTGTCTTCCGAAGATATGATATCAAAATGGATCATCCAGCTCGTTTTATGGAAGTCTGATGATACTTTCCAAGTTTCTCCAAAACATAATATGTCCTGAGGAGATATATAGGGGACCAAATCATCAAAATTGTTATAAAAACCATATACATTCCAAAAGAAAATCCTCGGCGTTGCGTTTGTCAGATCATATTTTCTATTTCTTAGAAGTGCTTGAGTTACTAACTATTTCTGTTTGAATTTTGGTACTTTCTGGTTCGTTTTAACACCCGTTACTTTTGGCGGTTTATCGTTGTGCTGTCTTGCGACTGCAGGTTTCAACGAACTGGATGATGCGTTTGAATGTGTTCGCTGTCTCCGAGTTTTCAAAGATGACGTGTTTTTATTTTGACACTTCTTATCCTCGGCCTTACTCAACATCAAATTATTCATTTCCACCTCTTGTGTTTCCTCCGACTCAGCTGATGTCTGTTTTGAAACCTCTGCATGCGTAAACGGTCCCGTTTTCCCCTCTGCCAGCTTTACAGCAAGTTCCTTGATATCGCCTTTATCTATTGGTTGACCATCAACGAAGAGTGTGTTTTCCTTTATTTTTACATCCTTGTCTAACTCTTTATAATGTTTCCTCACGTGTACCAGATCTTTCTTTTTTTTTTTTATATATATTCCGGCCCTTTCTGCCCTCTGATTGGCTTATCGGCCCTATCCAACCCTATGCATGCGGCTGTGGATTCTACACTGCACCGCATTCGCATTCCTATAGAACATAGGAGTAGCATGGGAAACTACAGAAAACCCATGCCGGTACAGGCGGTCACTATATAAGCGACCTCCCGCTCGCCGGAGCCTCTGGTTGAAAAACTCGGTTCCACGGGGAATCGAACTCACAACCTTTCGCACACTAGGCTCGCACCTAGCCGCGTCGGCCACCGAAGTCGGTAGAACCAGATCTTTCCTTACTTCCCTTCGATTGACCGTCAAATCATTTGAAAGGGAAAGACCGTTAGCCACAAAATTTTCGACGTTGTTGAAGAAAATTGTTCTCCACCTTGGAGCAATAAACTTGACCATTATTGGCCTACACGCACCTTCTCTCCGGTGTCGGCCAAGCCTGTGAACCGAGACAACAGCGAGGTCCGGTATCACTGTGCCCATCGAAACCATTATGTTTTTCAACGTTTCGTAAGAATTTTCGACTTCTCCGTCGACTTCTTTCCTTCCAGAAATCAGTAGATTGTTGGTGGCTCGTATTCTCCTCTGTTGTTCAATCTCTTCATTCACTACTCTCAGTGTTTCTTCTGGTTCAGTCTGCTTATTTTCGGAACCATTGAGTTTGTTTTTAATCTCAACTAGGTCACTTGCGGATTGCGTTCCCTTCTTCTTGACATGTTTAACGTCTGCCTGTATGCATAGCATCAGCTCATACAGTTTATCTTTTTCTTTTTCATTCATTTTGCTGTCTTATGTTCACTTCGTTGCTAACTACACTATATCAATTACTTTGACACACCCTGTAAACTCACTCGCACTGAAATTAAAATGGAAAATAAATATACTACAAAAATATACTGGGTTGTGCCAGAGCTCCCGGGGACACGTCTGACTCACTCGATGGCCAAAGTCGGTCTCCTATCAAGCGATAAATCTTGATATCAACCATAATTTAGAAAATATCTTTCAATTGATGTATATAAACAATGGAGTGGATCAATCGATCAATCACATCTTAGCAAAAGTTGAATTATTTTGACAATTACTAATGCTAGGAGCAAAAGTGCAGCGACATTTTTCGCTGAAAGTTCGATTAATTGTGAAGAAAAAAAGTCCTTTGGCTATTCCTCCTAGAGCCACTTGTTTTTGAGATGAATAAACTGAGTTCATGGAAGAAGTGATGGTTTGAAGTAGGTCTCTTAGCAACTCTCGAATAATACATACGTTAAATGATGGCTCAGTCCGCTTAAAAAAAAAAATACAAATCCATAACAATCAGATAATTCTGCTCTTCTCTTCATCCTATTTCAAGGCACAAATCACTAAATATAAAATAAACTTACTGGAGTTTGCATATATATAATTTTCCTCTGTCCTCGTGGTAAATTTGATCCACCTTCATCGGAGAAAGGTCCTGATAAGCTGTTGGATGTATACGTTGTAGATGCTTTGCTAGACCCGTTGTGTTTTTATCCTTGCGATAGATAAATTTCCGAATCTGCAGTCTTTGACACTCCAAACACCGTCCAACCAGTTTGTTATCTCGCGTTTCGAATTTATAATAGGCTTCGAATTTAGACCTCGTGTCATCCTGGCTCTCTGTTGGATTTGAATTGTTGCTGTCAAGAACCACTACATTGGCCTCTGAATTCATCGGATTTGTTAGGTTATCCACTGTTGTTTCATGTCGGCGTTTTTTCTTTGGAGTACCCCCACCATTTTCTTTACGGCAGGACATTATGAATACTGTTTGTTTTTTCCGAGTTGGATTCTTTTTTCCTTGTTCTATTCAAAAAAACAACTCGATGGCAAAATCATTAAGTCGAGTCGGCAAATTGTAAACATGAGGAAACAACGGCTGCAGACTACTAATGCCACCAGAAATGGTATAGAAATGGTATGGTAATGGAAGGGCTGACGCTCAATCAAAAAATATAAGGAACAAGGAGCAAATATTAGGGACAGGCAGGAACAGAGAATCAGCGATAAGTTTTCAACACATTGCAGTCAATGTTTCAAGGCACAAAGAAAACGGCCAATGACCACTGTTTCTTATTCCTCCATGTGAGTTGTCGCATGTCCCCCGTGTGTATCCCCCATCTGTGTGAGTTTCGGCGAGAATCTCGACGAGAGAAGAAAAAAAAATCTCGACGAGTCTCGACGAGACTCTCCTCGATCGTTTCGCTTCAGGGGCAGTCTCGTCTCGGTATCGTCTCGATTATTTTTAGACGATATCGTTTCGGTCTCGTCTCGAAAAACCGAGACGAGATGAGACGAGACCGAGATAGTCTCGGTATCGTGTACAGCCCTATCGACAATCCGGATTCTGGTTCTGATATGAGCTGAAAAGTGGTTTATTTCAAGACGAAACGTCTGAAGCCGACATCAGCGGGAATCAAGCTGGAAAATCTATTTCAATCAGGACGAACTCGAACTGAATTAAGTCGAAAAATCGACTTAAATCAGACCGATGTGCCGGTTTGCATTGCCCCCTCTAGTTATTTAAGGGAATTCTGGGACTTGCACAAAAAGTAATCCTAAATCAAGTCGAAAAATCGACTTGAATCAAGCTAAAAAATCGAATTGAATCAAGTCGAAAAATCGACTTGACATGTTTCTTCTTGAAATAATCCATTTTTTGTTTACATCAAGTCCGAAAGTCGGATTGATGAAGGCCGGGTCACTCGACTTGATACAGATCGAAAATCGATTAGAATAAAGTCTGCGTTGACTTGAATCAGTACGTTTTTCTTAGGTGTATGTATAAAAAATTTCATCATCAGCTCATGATAAACTGATAATAAATGCGGCATTAATGGCACGAGGTAATGCTCCATGGTTGGGCGGATCATTAGCCGAAGCCCGTCGCTGATTGTCGGGCATATCGGGTGCGACGTTGACCCGCTGTTCGGTGGTTTTGTCTCACCTTGCATGGGTAGTTTGGGTTGAGGGTTTTCAAATTTCGCTGGATGGATTAATATGTTGTTCTCTACTAATGAAGGGAAAGAGAATTTTTTGTTTATTTTTCATCATCCTCCATTGACGCCCTGAAGAAGAGAATCAACACATTCATTTTTATGCAATGAAACTATCAGGAAACGACCAATAATTTTGGAGCACTCGTGGTATTACTCCTCAAAAATGTGATAAAAAACATTTGAAAATTTGCTTCACCTGAGGCACAACCTACGGGCTTATGATTCTAAATCATATGCTTCAACCTAGTGTGCCACACAGCATACTAGGCAGTATCCAATTTTCTCTCAAAGATCATATTCCATTCTTAAATATTTTTCCTTTCCTCCATTCACATTGTCTTCTTAGGAACAGTGATAACAGAATCATTGTGATAATGGCAGTATATAATTATCCGAAACAATAAACATTAAGTTGAAATCATGGTAATCTTCACTTTCCAGGGTTTTGCTCCTTTCATACTTATACAGAAAATTTGTGTCTCTTGTGCCCTTTGCAGTTGTGCCGTCTAGGGAGCACCTCCAACGCTACCGGTGTGCGAATAAAATCTAGACGGTAATTTGAACGGGACCGTAGATTGTACCGGGAGATACTCATAGATAACGACGTCGCACTGGTAATAAGACGACGGGTTATCTGCTTTCAAGTACAGTATATATATGGTTGCCTTCAACTACCCATGGACGCTAAACGTTAGTAGTAGTGTTTGTGAGGGCGCCTGTATTACCACTGTGCTATTTTACGGCTTATCTCTCTGCTATTATCTCTCCACTAAATGTAGAATCGTGAGTCTGAGGACCCCAGGCCATCGGAGTCGCGTGTCCTCGGGCGAATGTCATTTGATACATGCACAATTTGGTGCATAGAGAATGAGGGAAGTGGAAAAATACTAGCCCACGGCTGTAAATGAATCCAAAATGGTTGGTACTCTGTTCTTCTTGCGCAATGACATGGGTTGTTTGTGGAAAAAGTTGTGGGCATCATTTCTCTTTCAGAAAGAAATGTCGGTTATACCTTGTGACATACTGACGATTTTTGACAGCTTCGATTAATTCATTTTTCTTCCGAATGTAAGCATTGAAATCGTTCTATGTTTAGATTCTCTAATTTTCCTTGGAAATGATGTAGAACGTTCTGAAACGTAAAAATACGGAGTTTGACCAGTCCGTGTGGTCAAACTTCGTATTTGTTTCTAAATTGTTTTCCGTAAATATCCCAAAAACTACTCAATCGATTTCATTTTATTTCATAACCTTCGTCTCGATGTCTTCTATCTCAATCAATCAAAGTATACATACCCGTTTATACGAGATTCCGAGAGATTACCATTTTTCGGTTTTTCGCTCAAAATCCTTGTTAGCAGTCTAACTTTTGTAAAAATCGATATACTAACTTGAAATCTTAAATGCTTGATTTCTTGTTGCACAGCAAAAATTTCGGTGCTCACATGTAAAATTTTCCGGGTCTGTCAAAATGAACCTCTTTGGCCATGCTAACACAGTAATTTTTGTGGTATTTCTTTCTCCCTTTGTACCAATTTGACGTCGGGATCAATACTCGCATTATCGAAACTGTTAGAATAAACTAAAAAAATTCGAGTAAAAAAGTGAACAAAAAATGGAATTAAGAAAAAGTGAACGACCATCATGAAAAAAGGACTCCAGATTTGAATAAAGAGTAATTATAAACAAATAAGGATATGAAAGTAATTTCGGTCGTGGAAGGGGCGACTTTATCTGGTTAGGTTATCCCCTAACTTAGGTTTTCCTCAAACCTGTAGCAAATGCGATACACAAGATTGGAAAGAGTTTAGACGGGAGGCGAGAAAGGTACACATTTTAAAAATAGGAAGAAATATCCGAGAGTGAAAAAAAAGTGGAGTGTCTCGGAGATACATGCTTGTACCAGCCGGCTCGAATTGAAACATCTTCAAGACATAAGTTTTTGAAGTGTAATGATAGATAATAAAGGAATTTTCCGGAGCTCTCAACAGTCTCAGAACGTCATTTATTGCGTTCTAGCTAAATTTCCTCCATAGGGAAAAACATTAAACATACAGAGTACAGAAAACTCATTTAACTCAGAATGACAGTTTAGAGGAACAGCTTAATCGGCAGAGAGATAACTATCTTCACACCTGAGCAAATTCCCGTCACTTATTCGATAAAAGGGTTTACGGTGAAATACGGATTCTGATTAATTGAGCTTGTGATAATGGGAATTAACAGACTAGCATTGAATGAGAGAATACTCGGCCAAAGAAAACAATATGCAAATCGTACACGAGTCGATGGGGCAATCACCTAGCGCGCCAACGCCGCACGTTTTCTCCCCTTTCCATATCCCGATCCACTTCTAACGATGCAATCTAAATTCCGAGAACACCATTTCTAGAAGTAGTATCGACGAACATTCATGGCTGGTTCTGCGATAGGTAAGGGCTCTATTCACAATACATAGATCCGTAGTACTGAGTGATGGATTTATAAATTCATGGGAAAAAAATGATTGTTTGCGTTAGTTTCTTTTTTCAACAAATTTATTTGTGAAATTTTATCGTAATGAACAATTATGGTTTTTTCATATTTCGACGCTCAAACATCTTCTCGAAGGATTGCGGTCACAAACCTACAGATTGAAATCTAGCGCACGAATTAATTACATAAATCTATGTGATTTCTTAGAGGAATCGCCAGGGTTTACGGAGAGCAGTACCTTAATAGGTGTTTTATGATTGAGGAATTTTGTGTGCTATGAGGGCGAAAAGACAGATGTTATCTCCGGAGAATATTGTCAGCGTCGGAGGACTATCTCTTTTAATCGTTATATTAAAAAGAGAAGCTAAAATTATTAAAATTTAGATTTATTGGACGACGTTAGGTTCATACTCTTACCTTTCAAATTATAGTGAATATTTACAAATGGTTCTTCATTAGAAAATCTTCAATGGGAAGGAATTTTATGTTAGGGATAGGATTCAGGTGAGAAGTATTCAAATACTAACAAGGAACCCTAGGTGGGTGTCCGCCTTCGATTTCGATGAAACTTATATATGTTATAGAGGAGTCAAAACTAAGGGACACGTATTTTTTCTTATCGGCTAATACGTGGATTTTGGAGGCAAAACTGTCCTCTGAAGTTGGCCACTTCTCAGGGTATTTTGTCGTTTGCGTATATAAAGAGAACACTCAGACAAATATTTTGCCATGTAAGAGGAAGCTCATGACGAATGATGAATATGTGAATTGAAATCATCTCTAGGGGTTGAAATTTAGAGGGTGAGCTACCCACGCGAAAAAATTATTTTTCGAATTAAAAAAAAACTATTGCTACATTAATCACGATCATTAAAATGTTCTTAATTTTTTCAGCATTTCAAAACCTGGTTGAAGGAAGCATTTTTCCCGAAAGTTGGACCTAAAAGTCTACTGTGGATAGATTCGAGGAGCGGTCACTGCCCTGAAGCGTTACGAGAAGCAACACCTCCAAATAAAGAGCTATTAACAATGCTGATACCGAACGGTACCACTGGAAAGATTCATCCGCTCGATGTGTTGGGTTTTAGAATATGGAAAAATTACGTCCGTCATTTTTCGGATACCGTTGTCCTCCTTGGTCATGATATTAATTTACATTTAAGGAATAATATAATAAAGTTACAATCGTTAGTCCATAATCAGTTATCTTCACCAAGATATCAAAATTTATTTCATCATGCTCGGTTTAAAGGTTGTTATATTGTTAAAAAACCGGATGAGTTTGAGAATCCCGTCGATTTTGTCTTCGGGCAATCTTCTCATCCCCACTATGACATTGAGGGCTGTACCAATGTTGCTATAGTTCGATGCTCATGGTGCAGAAAATCTCTTTGTTTGTGGCATTTTTCTTATGAATACCATTTCTGTATGAATTATGATCCCTAATATTACCTATCTACAATATTGATCGTTCGGAAAATGATACTAAAATCATAATATGTGCAAAAAATATATGCTATGAACTCTAGCATTATTAGAAATGTTCGGAATCCCATTCTTGAGTAATTACTATAATTATTGTCATATTTCCATATCGAGTTGTCATCAAATGCTTGTGATGTTGGGAAGGCTGTCATGGCGATTCGTTGAGAGAAACTACATGAAAAGTAAATAGGCAGCAGATTTGACGATTTGCAAATCACTAGTAATCTATTCGATGGGTTCGAATTTCGATTGAAGAAAACAAAAACAAAAAAGTTAATTTGTATCTTTTCCTTAGGTTGCAAATACNGAGAAACTACATGAAAAGTAAATAGGCAGCAGATTTGACGATTTGCAAATCACTAGTAATCTATTCGATGGGTTCGAATTTCGATTGAAGAAAACAAAAACAAAAAAGTTAATTTGTATCTTTTCCTTAGGTTGCAAATACGAATGATTTCATAAAATTTTAAACGATGTTTTTTTGTTTTATCGAAGACTGACTTGTCAGGAGGTCACCTACCCCCCACATTCACCATACGGGGTACGAATTTGACTGTTAATCCTTTCATCTCACACAAGCTTCGATTTACACCGCGGAAAATTCAAAGATAGGAAAATTACTGGAAATTGATTTTTTTGCCGTAAAATTGCAATTTGTAAAACAATGCAAAAAAGGTATTCTGTCTTTTTGAATGCTCTTTTGAATGGAATTGGTTCCATGGAATTCTGAATAATAGTTTTTTTTTAATTGGAAAAATAATTTTTCGCGGGGGTAGTTCACTCCCTAAATTTCAACCACTGGGGATGATTTTAATTCACATATTTTAATTCACATATTTTAATTCACATCATTCATCATGAGCTTCCTCTTACATGGCAAAATATTTGTCTGAGTATTCTCTTTATATACGCTATTAACGACAAAATACCCTAAGAAGTGGCCAAATTCAGAGGACAGTTTCGCCCCCAAAACCCACGTATTAGCCGATAAGAAAAAATACGTGTCCCTTAGTTTTGACTCCTCTATAACATATGGGGTATTCCGCCGTGCGTATTCCAAGTGAAATAAATGAGGGCAAAACCCTTACCTAATTCTACATGCGCGATATTTTTTTCGTTAAATATATTCATCTCAAAAGGACCACTGATTTTTTTAAAGATTTTTTGGTGCATGATCTCAGCAGTTATGATTTTTTTCGTTATTTTCGTTTGAAATGACATAACTCACTCAAAAATGAAGCGATTGGGATGTTTTTTTTTAAAACGTGCGTTTTTAATCGAGTTTTTCATTCCATAATACGAATATTTTTTATGCCTCATTACATGGAAAATTTGAAAAAAAACCTACTAAAATTGATGGTTTTTCAACTTCGAGCCGATTTAAAATTCTCAAAAAAAATGAGTACATTTGAAATGATAAAAAATAAGGAAATACCAAAGGGGAAAATGGGCCTCCAATTAGATGTCATATTTTCGGTCATTTTTTAAATAAAAAGTCATTATTTTCAGTTTTAATATATTTTCAAAGTTCTGCGCGAAAAAATTCCATAATCTCAGTTTTTTTCTCGCTCATTAGATGGCGCTTACTATGGCTATATCCAAAGCGAATGAGCCTAAATATTCGCAAGTAGCGTGTTTGTAAATTATTCTGTGATTTTGGCATTCACGTTGACATTGTCATCTTCACAGTAGTGCTTTGAAATCGACCAANGATATTTAGTCAATTTTAACCCTCATTTGTCCTCATTATTCAATTGCCCTAAATCCCCCTTTTAGGAAATAATATTAATTAAATATTGAACGGTCACAAGTTGTGATATCTTGAAAAGGTTAAAATAAAGCTACAGTATGGCTCCGCGATAGCCTTTCGTTGATTCGATGTTGCAATCCATTTGGATTAATAAATCATAAAAAAACCAAAGACTTACGAAAAATCACAGAAACAGTTCAGAGAAGATGGAGGTTAGCAATCGTTGCTAAAGTATGCAATGAATGTCGCAACAATTTTGCTAACGGTAGTGAGCCTACTTTTGAGGCATCAACAGGACAACTGAGTGAAGAATCTGACGCGACCAAGGAATCTAACAATATTTTTACTACAGAACAAGATCCTACGGAGTTGAACAATATGATTGATCCCGAATTTATGGATTCACAGCCTTCAGATGGAAGCGACTTGAGTAAGTTCACTGAACTTTTTCCTCATAGGAATGTAATTTTTTTTCTTTGCATGAATTTTTGCTTTCAGCTCCCTGTTCTAGTCATTTATTATCTCCAACACTTCAGAGTTGGGAATTGATGTTCGATTGCCAGTCATTAACCAATCGTTACAGCTACTGAATGAGTCCCCAGTTTACCTCAAACAACTGAAAAGTAACCAATCGATAGATGAAAAAATTGAAAAAATCTCAATTAATTTGAAGCAATAGTTGACAGGCTCTTGTTTCAATCTTTTTGAAACTCAGAGTGATATAATTGATTTTCAAATGATGGTGAGTAGTTACAAGAACAAATTTCATGAGGAAGGCACCCGTAAATTAAATAAAGAATATCAAATTCTGCCTCTATTACCTTTACATTGGAGCATAAAAAGAGTTTCTGAAACTATGGATGCCCCGGAGTCCATGGTAATCAAATCAAAAGCATTAGTGAAAGCGAAAGGGATTCTATCAAGCCTGGACTCTAGACTAGGTTGGTTATTTTATTCAATGAACCTTTGTTTAAGGTTTCACTCTAAATTTCTCTCGTGTTTTTCGGTCATTTCCTGGGGCACAAATTACCTGAGGAAATCACGAGTAAAGTATTGGGCTTTTACAACGATGACAGGTTCAGCAGTGTTATACCAGGGAAAAAAGATTGCGTATCTACAAAAACTAGCGATGGTCTCAAAATCTACCATCAAAAACGGTTAATTCTTTGTAATTTGAAAGAGTTATTCCAACTCTTTCAAGATCACAATCCAAATGATAAAATTAGGTTTTCATCATTCGCAATGTTACGTCCGAAGCATTGTGTTCTTGCCGGTTCAAGTGGAACACATACGGTGTGTGTTTGCGCAATGCACCAAAATATCAAACTAATGATGCTTGGTATGTTATCAATTAATAATTTCTATGAAGCTAGAATAGTTGTGTATGAAGTTATAACTCTCTATCTACTTTGTTCAATGTCTATAGGTTCGAACTTGAAAACTTTGACATGTGACACACGTTATCCATTGGACCATTACAGTAATTGCATTGACTTCATGATTTGTTACGACGCAACTCCTGAATGTCATTTAAGAACATGTGAACATTGTCCAAGTTTCGAAACGTTACACTCCTTCATCAAAAACACTGGTAGAGAATGATATTGACACAATTGTGTGTAAGCAGTGGATTTCGAAACCTCGTAGCTCGCTAGTAACTGTGACGCAAGATGTTGACGAATTCACTGATGATTTTTATGAAAAGATGATTGCACCTTTGCCTCACACATTTATCGCAAAAGAGCAAGGTAATTACATTAAGGATTTGAGGGAATCATTTGGGGATGGAGAATTTTTGGTCATTTGCGATTTCGCAGAAAATTAGGCATTTGTTGTGCAAGACGCCGCTCCGGGTTTCCAGTGGAACAATGACGCGGCAACCATTTATACTATCGTTATTTATTGTAAGGAGAGATCGAACGTTATTCATAAAAGTCTTGCAATAATTACCGATCATTTGCTCCATGATGCAGTAACAGTTCACGTGAATACCAAGAAACTCATTCAGTTCATAAAATCAATAAATCAGAATCCAGTGAAGATTTATCTACATTTCTTATCATAAATATGATTACGGTGTTGCCGAACAGTATTTTTTTGCCACTGCTCACGGTAAGGGACCGTGTGATGGCGTTGGTGGAGCTTTGAAAGGGGCTGCCGCTCGAGCTAGCCTTCAACTTCCTCTCGATCGTCAAATCACAAGACCATATGAACTTTATGAATGGGCTTCAAGACATTTTACTCATCTCAAAGTTGAATATATCCCTAAAGAGAAATATGAACAAGCTATCGATGATTTGAGAAGTCGTTTCTTGAGTGCTAGGCCACTACCTGGAACCCACAAGTACCACTGGGTCATTCCAAAGGAGTTGGGAATTTTGAATGTGAAATTATTTTCACGAAGTGATAAAATCAAATCATTTACTGTTATCCGTCGATAGGTCTGTGAAGCGGCAATTATTTGTAATATTTGAACTCATTCAATTAGAAAAATAAAATAGTCTTTTTCTCACACTGAACATACAGAAACATTTTCTTTTCCGTTCATGTAATTATTTAAACCCTGAAAACCTGAAAAATTGACTTCCATACGGAAAATGATCGAAACTATGACATATAATTGGAGGCCCATTTTTCCCTTTGGTATTTCCTCGTTTTTCATCATTTCGAATATGCTCAATTTTTTTGAGAATTTTAAATCGGGTCGAACTTGAAAAACCATCAATTTTAGTAGGTTTTTTTTCCAAATTTCCCATGTAATGAGGCATAAAAAAAATATTCCTCTTATGGAATGAAAAACTCGATTAAAAACATACGTTTAAAAAAAAACATTCCAATCGCTTCATTTTTGAGTGAGTTCTGTCATTTTAAACGAAAATAAGGAAAATCATAACTGCTGAGATCATGCACGAAAAAATTTTTAAAAAAATTAGTGGTCATTTTGAGATAAATATATTTCGAGACAAAAATATCGTGTATGTAGAATTAGGCGAGGGTTTTGCCCTCATTTATTTCACTTGGAATACCCCATATATTAGTTTCATCGAAATCGAAGGCGGACACCTACCTAGGGTTTCTTGTAAGAAATTTAGAGTTGCATTGACTGTTAAATTTTGATTTTAATTACAAATTTGAAATCATGAAGTTCATAGAAACATAAGTATTTAGTTTACGGAACAAATTTTATAGCGGAATTGATTCGAAATTTCTACTCCTGGAATGATTTGAAAGATCTAGTTTTTTATTACCAAGATATATTACTCACAGTTCAATCTGTTTTTGAAAATATTTTGATTTGTCGGTAGATCCTTGGGTGAATCCACAATTTCCTCTATAGAAGTTGGATTTTGCTAAATGCTATTATGTATACTATCACGGAAACACTTTCTTCTATTCCTTGGAGTTTATTAATATTTTGACAAATTGAAAAAAAATGAAGTTGAAAATTTCTTTGAGACTGTCCACAACACTTCACAATAATCGAATCCCTTAATTGTAAGAAAAGTCACCACTCTCGGTTAAAGAAATTTTACTCCCGGATAATTCCAATTGTTCGTAGCCTACTATTAGTTTGGCAACTATCCAGCGTAAATTCTACTCTGCGAATTATTATCGGAGGAAGGGTTGAAAAACCAAACCGATTAAGTGAACTATTTCCAACAGAATTGTTACTGCTCCGTCGCTACTTCAAGACTGATTAAATTTGATTTTTTTGGAGATTTTATAGGGTTTTGAGAGCCACTTGACTCTTGGGGGCTGCAACGAGTCGATTTTTAATTGGTGGAAAATGTATGATTTTTCCCACTTTTTAATCGTCATTGGGAAAGTAGTTCACTCGGTTTTTAAGGTTTTCAATTCATCGTTTCTCGTCCATTCCTCCATGTGCGAATTTCAGTATTAAGAAACGGGGACATGCTGAGTGACGCATTTCATCACTGATGTTCTCAATTGCATTGTTTTTAGAATTTTTATTAAATTCAAATGATGAAACGTTCTCTCTATTATTGGGTTTAATAATTTACGTTTTATGTATATATTTTTTTCCAATTTTTCCCATTATAAAAATTCTGGACATTACACAGGATGACACGTATGATTTTTCAAGACACTTGTACTCAAATCTCGTTTCTCGAAGGGCAGAGAAAAAAAGTATGCACTTTCCTCTCTAGGGCATTACTTTTCGTCCTATGGCATAAAGTACGGGCTGTCTGTTTCCTTGCCGAGAGAGAAAGTACGAATGCTTTCTAACCCCGTCATGTGGCTTTATAAATACATATGAATATCTGCATGAAAAGGGCCCACTTTGTCGATTCCACTTTCCGCAACTCCCATTGAAGCCAATATAAAATTGTTTCTTCGGTCTTCTATAGTAACGTCATTTGTCTCGCTATCAGCGTCATTTTGGGCTTAAAATTTGCGGAATGTTATCGATATTGTCGGAATATACATAGCTCCATATCAACAAATTGGGCCCTTAAAGTAAAGAAATTAATGAAGTGAATATATAAAGGATATTGAAATCGGAGAAAATCGGAAAAAATGAGATAATGTTTTATGTGTATCAAGATACGCGGTAGCGTATCGGCAAAGGAAAATTTTCAACTTCGACTGTCCAACACCCAGGTCGAGTGCTGCCGGGTATCTATACATGAAGTGTATAGATACTACCCCCTCCACTATCACCGAATCATGTCTATTGAATACAATAAAAAAGAGACAAGCTGGATGAAAAATACCCTTAGTTACATCATATAATCGCTCACAAGCCTTTTATTCGCGAGCCCACTTTTTGTTCAAGTCAATATCAAGAAAGTTACGCGCATAGTAACGAGTTCCTATCCTCATTTTCGCATATTTTATCACATTATCTCTCAGCCCTGAGTGTGAGTTTTGAGTTTCGAAGTTGGTAGCAGTGCGAACCAGCCTCATGCGAGAAGGAAGAGGAGAGAAAAAGTATGTTATTTTTTCTCTCTTCTCCTTGTACTCCACTCATTTTGTTATCCAACTCATTTACTTATTGTAATTGCAAAATAAATATGAAAAAGAGGTTATCTGCAATGGTATCGTCGCCGCCAGGAAAGAATGGTTTTGGATGTGAGTGGGGGGAGATATTGAGTCGGAGCTAATTTCGAGAGAGTGGGGGTACCCAGCCACGACCATTCTTTTTTGGCGAGGATATGTTGCTGTTTGCGAGAGCATTTTAGCCTATTTTCAAATAATTAAATTCATGGATTACATCTGGGAAATTCATGAATTGCATATGGATATATTTTCGGGGTTTGTTTACGTGGGAAATTTATATAAGCTCCAGTTCCATCAGGAATTCGAAAATTGATTTTAGTGTCTAAATATTAAATTTCGCGGACATTTGGCAATTGGCGTCAATACATAAATGGATTATCGGAATCTATGTGACTAAAATTTATTAGATGTTAACACATCAAATTTGAATTCAACAAACTAAATTAGACAAATACAAAATTAATTATTTCCTCGTTTTGCAAAAGTTAATGAAATTTTCGTAAAAAATAAAAATAATTATTTTTGTAAAAACCACTGTGCCAAGGAAAATTTTTCGTTGGTTTTTTCTCGAAATGAGGAAGACAATTTTCTAAAAAATACAACTTCCATAAAAAACTTGAAAAAAAATATGTAAACCAATGAAAATAAGTCATGTGAGGGCTCCATAAAAAATCAGTAACGATAGAACCAATGTCCGTGGTACAGAGTCTTTGCAATCACTGTCTAATATCAATCTAATCTTCCATGTTCTGACCCGCGCCGAGGACGTTGGTTCTATATTTACTGATTTTTTATTGAGCTCTGACTTGGCTTATTTTCATTGGTTTCTGTATTTTTTCAAGTTTTCATGGGAGATGTATTTTTCTACAAAATTGTCTTCCTCATTTCCAGAAAAAACCGAAGAAAAATTTTCCTTGGCACGGTGTTTTTTACAAAAATAACGATTTTTGTCTTTTTAGGAAGATTTCCTAGTCCTTCTTCTCCGCTCTGTACTGCACAAAGAACTGACTGAAGATTCATCAAGAAGCTTAACATCAACGGAGTTGGTAGAAATGCCAAAGAAAGATAAAAAATAACGCACAGAGGAATGGTCGCATGCCTTCTGTCATTTTCCATGTTTTTTTTTGCAGGAACACCAATCTGAGCAACTCGCATGACACCCCATGCGGTGAGTATCGCTAACGCAAATCCCACGTTAGTGGTACGTAAGGTGATAGTTTTTCCAGATGAAATACATCACATTTATCTCCACGCATGTCCATGAATTATGAGTTGATAATTTACCTGTAACAAAAAATGGAGAGAAGCAGATTAATTTTATGATCGGTTGGGGTGAATGAAATCAGAGATATAACATTAATGTGGTGTATTACAAGTTCCAATTGAAGCCACCTTCTTCCCCCCCCCCTCCCTTCTCATTTTTCTTCGTCACATATACTCAAAGTGATAATAATAAGATTTTCATGTTTTCTGAACGATATATTGGTAAATCACCTCTCCATGAGTGAATCTGTCAAATATACAGAAGAAAAGTTACTTGATGAATAGAAATGGTAGATTATGGAATCTATCAGTTCTGTCACAGCGTTGAAGATAAGAAAGGATATTTTACAGACACCCGCATACGAGCATGGGTCCACGGCCATATACTTACAGTCTCTCTCATATTAAGATCTCACTAAAGGAAAGCCGTTGTTTGGACCTCATCCCCATACCGTACAAAAGGATGACTGGACTGACCTGAACGAAGATTACTAAGAGGGATGCAATAGCATTCCTTCAGGAGACGTAGACGACACCAAATGGTAGGCGGAAGAAATTTCCATTCATTTTGTTGTCTACCGCAAACTACCCATCCGCTGTTTATTCCTTCGGTTATTTTTCTGGACATTCCAGACAAACATTCAACCTTCATTCTGACATCTTTATTATTATTGTATCAAATCATGTAAATATACACACGCTTTGTTAAATCCCAAACGAAGTTTCTAGAGTTTCGTACGATTTTTGTATTCTCATCCTTGGTAGATACACTTTCAGGTTGATCGATGAAATGATGAGAAAGGGCATTTAGAGGGAAATAGAAACTGTATCGCGGATATTGGATCCTGTTTCAGACGACCAGCAAAATACAGACGCTCAGGTTAGAGTGTAAAGAGAGAACTGTTTGATATACATAGCAGTTGGAGAGTTGGCTAGTTTATGAGAGTTTAGAATTCAGGGAGCGATGGTAGTGTATAGCACAGAGCAAGTATGAGATTGGAGTTGAAACGAAGATTTGACTTCATTTTCTTAAAGTGTGAGAGTAAATTTAACCATTAGAAGAGTAAAAGCGATAAGTGAATGAGATTCAGTCCGGTGAGCGGAAAAGTACATAGAAAGTTTCGTCAATTATTTCAGAATAAAATCTTCTTCTTCTTACATTAAATTGAATGTGCGATAATTTTTCGTGCGTTGATATTAATTCTCGAAGGTGAATTTAAATATCCCCACTCTGTGACCGACAAAGTGGAATACAGTCGACTCTCCGTAATTCTCCACATCTCGGGAGACATCACGGCAGACAGCCCCAGAGTGGAAGTATGTTTTGGGACATGGAGATAGCTATAGCATTCTTGCTCGAATAGTGTCTCCGCGGTGTTTCTGTCATGAGATACGCCAGTTATGCATAGAGAAATAGCAACCTCTATCTCTCTGTTCTTAGAATCCATAGTCCCGAAAGTGGAGAGCTACGGAGAGTCAGCTGCACCAGTGTCCCCAGTGGAGTGTCCTGCTATGCTTTACTACACTTTTCACCTTGTAGGGTTAAGGGGTAACAGAAAGCCACTTATTTTTTAAATTTTTAAAAAAATTTCGTGCCGTAAGTTATCGATAATTTTCAAAATCAAAGCACATCAATCTTCAGGAGATGATGGTGAAGATTAATGTGCTTTGGTATCGAAAAATATTAATAATTTTGAGCAGGAAATTTGTTTGAAAATTTCGAAGAAGAGTGGCTCTCTGTTACGCCTTAACCATCATTATATGTCATTCTGTGCTTTATTTTTTATTGAACGAGCTCAGCGACTTGCCACCTCCATCGCCATCTCCATTTGAATGACATGAATCATGGCCGGTCAGCATTAGATGCAAAATGAGAGAGAAATCGCGCCCTTTCGAAATCGATGAATTCATTCAAGATTCAGAAACTGTATAGCAGGTTTTTCAGTATTTGCAGAAAATTACGAGCCCACAGCATGAGGTATGCTCATGAGCAATTGATCCCGTTCATTGCTATACAGGGAAATAAGAGAAATATCGCCTATAGGAATCTTGAGGGTCGAGTGCTACTAGACGAATTCTGTTTGCTTTGATCGTATCGCTTTTCGACTCAAAGACTATGCCGACTAGTTTCGGTGCGAACTCACGGAGTGTTCGCCCATTTGAAGATGTTTAAGGACTAATAAGGGCTTCTTTTCAATAACTGAACACAAGTCGAGTGGTATTCGGATGAGAATTTTTCCCATCCAAATTTCAGCCAATTGAATTACATTATTAGACTATTATTAGGTATATAACTTAATTTTTCCCTTTTTCATCAAAAAATATATCACATTATAAAATATCCAAATACTAGATCAATCCTCGAAATATCGTCCATCGATTTCGATGATCTTGCGCCATCGATCGGGCAACATACGAATGCCATCGCGAAAAAAACTTGCAGGCTTTGAGGCGATGAAGTCATCGACGAATTTTTGTACATCGTCTAGAGTTTGGAAGCGGCTTCCCTCCAAGGCGCGCTGCATGGACCGGAACAGATGGCAATCGGAAGGGGCCAAATCCGGTGAATAAGCCTCATGCGGGACAACTTCCCAGCCCAAGCTTAAAATGGTTTACTGAGTCACGCGATCAACATGAGGGCGAGCGTTACCATGGAGCAGTATGACTTTCCGGCTTCCTTGCCTAGTAAATGGCCTCTTCTTATCAAGTACCTCGCTCAATTTGTTCAATTATCAAATGTAGCGTTCTGCAGTAACTATCTGACATGTTTCCAAAAGTTCGTAATAGAGTACACCCCAAGTGAATTTTTTGTTGGGAAATGGATATCAACGGTTGTCCGGGATCCACCCATCACTTTTTGCGATTGCGATTAGCAAAAAATATCCATTTTTCATCTCCCGTCACAATATTTGACTAAAAAATTTTCTTTTGGCACTTGACGAGCAGCGAAAAACAAGTGTTCATGCGTTGACCGAAGTTATGTTCGGTCAATGCGTCTGGAACCCATCTTTCAACCTTTTGTATTTTTCCCATTGCGTGTAATCGTTTAGAGACTGCGGCTTGAGTAACTCCTAGCTTCGCTGCATGCTCTTTTTGGGTTTGCGTTGAGTCTTTGTCGAGCAATTTTTGTAATTCAACATCTTCCAATTTCAGGGGCTGTCTAGGACGTTTCCGGTCACTGAGATCGAATAAATATTAGCCTGGCAAGCTAAGAGGCTATTCCAGAATTCACTACAGACAAATCAAAAAACGATGGCGTAATAAAGCCAAAACGATTCAAAAATCTTATAGGATTATGACCGTGAAGAGAGGGATAAAATCAATATCCCTGATTTTATTGAGAAGATATTCACATTATTATTCTAAAATTCCAGCACGTGTTCCCAAACGACTGATGAATAAAGCAAATGTTTTATCACGGTCCTCGGGTCATTTTTCATTAAATTAAAAAGCCGGATTATCACTCGAAACAGGGGTTTTTAGAAATGTCTCAATGCCTCACAACGTGTCGAATCCTTTCCGGATTCTCTGAAATGTTTATTCAACTATTTCTCCATCGTCTCGTGAAGCAATGGATATTTTGTCTTATACTCAATCAAAGAAAAACGTAACAGAAAATTCAGAAATTTTCGGAAGGTGACAAGTGCTTGGATTAGATAGTGCCATTATGGAGGCCATATACCTGAAATGGAGAAGGTCAGTCCGCTGGCTCACCCTTCCCTCCAAAGGGACTAAGACTTTTATTACCCTCAATATCGCATAAACTGCCTTTTTGTTTCTAGAATAACATTTTTTATTATTTTACGTTTTAAATAACAAAATTTACATGATGGTATCACGCGTATTCCGACGATAATAACAAAACTTGAATGGAGGAAATATCTTAATTTGAAGAGATGACTGGTCTTCACGCAATGCCCCCTTCTCGTATGCACTAGAATAGTAATGGTGTTTTCTTCATGTTCTGCTTTTGCTTTCCAGGGTGAGCAATCCAAATTCCTCGGGATTCTTTATCGAATTTCACGAAATCCAAATTTATAAACAATTTAATTGTTTAAACTGAGTTGGCGCAGGAAGTATGGATAATAAACGACAATAATTCAAGCTCCGTAAAGTTGGGCAGCCAGAGTACCGATATCGACAGGTTGACTATGCCAAAATTACCTGCTTTTTACCTGCTTTTCTTCTGCTCAAACCAAAAAAAATCTGCACACATTTTTTCCCGAACAAAATTGATTTAAAAAAATAGTACGTTAAACTAGGCGGCTAGATTAACGGGAGTCGGTCAGTGAGTGGCGAAAAAAAAGTACCATTTATCTGCTTGGTTTCTGCGAAAAAAGTAACCCGGAAGTAATGATTCTTCTGGAGATATCTACATACTGGGCTGAAGCCACAAAGCAGGTGACTAGGAGACACACAGAAAATGATTGAGAAGCTTCTACAAATTATCTGCTTCAATTCTGAGCCAACTAGAAAATTTCTGCTTCACCTACAAACCTCTGAATCTATAATGATTATTCAAGGCCCAATTCAAAATGGCCTCCGGGGGCCTTTGCCTGAGAGAATAGCTTCAGCGAATCATCTGCGTCAATTCTGAGCTAACTAGAAAATTTCTGCTTCACCTACAAACTTCTGAATCTACAATTATTGTTCAAGGCCCATTTCAAAATGCTCCGGAGGCCATTTTGAATTGGGCCTTGAACAATAATTGTAGATTCAGAGGTTTGTTAGCAGAGCAGAAATTTTCCAGTGGGCTCAGAATTGAAGCNCAAGCTAAGAGGCTATTCCAGAATTCACTACAGACAAATCAAAAAACGATGGCGTAATATATGACAAGACTATAGGAATTTTTTTCAGATTTTTTGCGATATTTTTAGACCTAGCCGAAACGATTCAAAAATCTTATAGGATTATGATCGTGAAGAGAGGGATACAATCAATATCCCTGATTTTAGTGAGAAGATATTCACATTATTATTCTAAAATTCCAGCACGTATTCCCAAATGACTGACGAATAAAGCAAATGTTTTATCACGGTCCTCGGGTCCTTTTTCATTAAATTAAAAAGCCGGATTATCGCTCGAAACAGGGGTTTTTAGACATGTCTGAATGCCTCAAAACGTGTCGAATCCTCCTGATTCTCTGAAATGATTATTCAACTATCTTTCCATCGTCTCGTGAAACAATGGATATTTTGTCTTATACTCAATCAAAGAAAAACGAAAAAGAAAATTCAGAAAATTTCGGAAGGTGACAAGTGCTTGGATTAGATAGTGCCATTATGAAGGCCATATACCTGAAATGGAGGTCAGTCCGCTGGCTCGCCCTCCCCTCCAAAGCGACTAAATCTACCTGCGAATCTGCAAGGATTATTCAAGACCCAATCCAAAATGGCCTCCGGGGGCCTTAGCCTTGGCCAATGGCTTCAGCGAATTATCTGCTTCATTTCTGAACCCACTAGAAAATTTCCGCTCCCCTAATAAACCTCTGAATCTACAATTATTGTTCAAGGCCCAATTCAAAATGGCCTCCGGGGGCCTTAGCCTTGGCCAATGGCTTCAGCGAATTATCTGCTTCATTTCTGAACCCACTAGAAAATTTCCGCTCCCCTAATAAACCTCTGAATCTACAATTATTGTTCAAGGCCCAATTCAAAATGGCCTCCGGGGGCCTTAGCCTTGGCCAATGGCTTCAGCGAATTATCTGCTTCATTTCTGAACCCACTAGAAAATTTCCGCTCCCCTAATAAACCTCTGAATCTACAATTATTGTTCAAGGCCCAATTCAAAATGGCCTCCGGGGGCCTTTGCCTGAGACAATAGCTTCAGCGAATCATTTGCTTCAATTCTGAGCCAACTAGAAAATTTCTGCTTCACCTACAAACTTCTGAATCTACAATTATTTTTCAAGGCCCATTTCACAATGCCCCGGAAGCCATTTTTAATTGGGCCTTGAACAACCCTTCCAGATTGAGAGGTGTGTAAGTAAAGCAGAAATTTTCTAGTGGGCTCAGAATTGAAGCAGATAATTCGCTGAAGCCATTGACTCAGGCAAAGGCCCCCGGAGGCCATTTTGAATTGGGCCTTGAACAATAATTGTAGATTCAGAGGTTTGTTAGTAGAGCAGAAATTTTCCAGTGGGCTCAGAATTGAAGCAGATAATTCGTAGAAGCTTCTCAATCATTTTCTGTGAGTCTCGTAGTCACCTGCTTTGTGGCTTCAGCCCAGCGTGTAGATATCTCCAGAAGCTTCGGCAGCAGTGAGTATTGGTGTACCATGTCTGGTCTAATACAGGTAACATTCCAAAACTTGTTTTTTGGAAGGCAACTAATTTCCACAAATTTCCGGTGTTCTGTTACTAATCAAAGGAATGATAGAATCAAGAGGCTATCCATGCAAATTTTTTAAGTCATGATTCATTTCATTCTGATAACAATTCTTGGACTAAGCGTCGAAAAATCGATTTTTGAAAAAATACCAATATTTCACGAACTCCATGAATAATTCAACTTTAATTGGTGTCGATGAATAGAGCCTATTAACGTCTATATCCATGGAAAAATTCATAAAATTTCATCAAGCTCCTATAAAGAAAATTGCGAAAAGAAAAATTGAAAAAAAGTACACACACATACATACATACATACTAGCCTGCCAAGCTAAGAGGCTATTCCAGAATTCACTACAGACAAATCAAAAAACGATGGCGTAATATATGACAAGACTAAAGGAATTTATTCGGATTTTTTGCGATATTTCTAGACCTAGCCAAAACTATTTAAAATTCTACAAACATATATGACCTAGTGGCAATTTACCACTAAGGAGGTTGGTGAAAAGTCAAATGGCTTTATGGCTTTATGACGGTCCTTCTCCAGGTACTAAGAGTGAGCATCTTCGGACATGGAAGGTCTGCCTATGCTTATTCACGAGACTACCTGAACTGAGACACTGAAAAATATTTCTCAACCATCAGAATAGTTGATAAATATCATATCCATTTTTTCATGCGACACAATTTCTTATTCACGTTTTTATTGGAGACCACACCCAGAAAAATGAGTCATTTCAATCAAATAAAAGTAATTATTTGAAAAAATGTAATTCGACTCAAGAATATATTTATTAAAAATTAATGAAATCATTTACTTGTTTCAACTAAATTAATTTATTTACATGAAATAAATAAAATATTTATTTCAAAAAATCTTTCATTAAATGTAAATGAACTGTTTATTCATCCCAAATACATCGTTTATTGGAATCAAATGAATGGGGAGGGGGGAGAACTGCAGAGGGCCTAATTTAAGAAAAAAACCCGCTTGATGTTTGGGCTTCTGAAAACACAAAGAAACCGTTCCAAATAATATACCGAGTAGATTTTCGTCTTTTAAAGATGAATTTTACGATTAAAATAATCCATTTCACCCCATGGCCTAGTTCACCCCGTTTTCCCCTCTAATTTGTGTATTAATAGTACAGTAGACTTTCGTTATAGTCGCACTCACGGGATTGTAGGGGCAGCCGATTCTGAGAATGGGACTGTATTTCTCTTCCCCCACCAGGCGCTCACGGTAAGCCTAAATTCCGGGAATCGGGAGCGATAAGAAAATAAATTTTACTCCAATTATTTTTCTCGTCAATTTGCATTGAAGATTTTTATTAAATATAAAAATTATTTTCATTAAACACTTTTATTAAATTAACAAAATGAATTGCGTTGAACACTTTTAGTAAATTAATGAAATGAATAGAAATATTAATAACATCGCATTGTTCAATACACTCCAAAATTTATTCACTTCATTCAAATAAAAAGCAGGATTATGCACCACTGCAAAGACCCTCTCTTCGTGACAGTCAAGAGTGAACTGAATTTCTCTCTCGCAAATTCATTTTTCCTAAATTTTATTTCCCGAATTTCGTAGAAATGCAAAACTAAGCCCATTCCGAGAAAACACAGGGGCATTTAAATCCACACCTCGGAGGTGGTACGGAGTGGGGGAAGCGCTCGAGCTCGAAAAAATCGATATGAGGGGAAATGTGACTATAACGAATGCGACTATAACGAGAGTCTACTGTATCGAGATACGCGGCAGCGTATCGGCCAAGAAAAGTTTTGACTCCGATTGTACAAAACATCAGGCCGGCTACTGCCATGTATCTATACACGAAGCAACTATCCCCTCCACTACTTCCGAATAATATCCATTAAATAAAATCCAAACGTGACGAGCTACATGAAAAATACTCTTATTTACATTATATAAATTGGCCAGAAGCTTCTCATTGATGTAACTATTTTTTTGTTCGAAGCAATATTTAAAAAAATACGCGCAACGGATATAGCAACGGATTCATATGCACATTCTCGCATTTCACATCAACTCCTATCATTTTTTTGTTACGGAGTTAGTAGCAGTGCAATACAACCACACGCACCAAGCAGGGAAGCCCGGGAATTTACAAATTGAATATGGTGCATGAATGATGAATTCCACAGATATTTTTCAATCGAGTTCCGTGCACAAATACGTTTTCAAAGAAGCAAATTCAGTCGGAAAATCTTGAATAAATAATTAAAAGTTGGTGCAAATAATGACTGTGGAATAGAACTATTTGGTTTACTTCGATTGGTAATTGGGAAGATGATTTATCGTGTGAAAAATAAATGAGCCGAATTGAATTGAAAATAAAAAAATTTACAGGATATAAAAACGATTCCTTGTTTATTTTGAAAAAAAATGAAATCTCCCTAAAATAAACAAAAACAAATGTTTTTGTAAAAAGACTGCGCCGAGGAAAAGTTTTGTTTGGTTCTTACTGGGAAGTAGAAATTTTTGAAAAATACAAAGTAATGAAAAAGAAAGCCAACNATAAAAACGATTCCTTGTTTATTTTGAAAAAAAATGAAATCTCCCTAAAATAAACAAAAACAAATGTTTTTGTAAAAAGACTGCGCCGAGGAAAAGTTTTGTTTGGTTCTTACTGGGAAGTAGAAATTTTTGAAAAATACAAAGTAATGAAAAAGAAAGCCAACTCAGCAATGTCGGATAAACGAAAATAGTGCACAATCAGATTTCTATAAGAGAAATTGCTTCAAATCGAATGAGGATTTCAAAAAAATTCTTGTTGAAATAAAAAATGAGTAAATGCAGAATCAATGTTCTTGGCGCGGAGTTTTTCAATTCATTATCCAGTATCAATCTATTTCTTCATCTTCTGATCCGCGCCAAGGACGTTGGTCCTCCTTCTACTAATTTTTTATTTCATCAAGAATTTTTTTAAAGTCAAATAAAGTTCGACTTATTTGGAAGAAACAATTTTATGAAATCATAGAAACAATCTATTTGAATCGATAGAATCAGTTTGAACAGAATTCTGTCATAAAAAAAAACAAATGCAGTTATAATTAAAAAGTACTTAGTAACATTGCAAAAAAAAATTTAACGTAAACAAAATTTTAAATAATAAGAAAGTTTTTAAGGAAAAGAAAATTCTTCCTTCTATGTTTATGCTCAAAATGCGTTAAGCACCCTCGTGAATATATATAGCTACGAGTAAAAGTCATTGAATCCCCCAGTCAGTGGACATTGAAATACGCCCCCGACTAGTAGGCTTATAAACAATTTTCTCAGAATGGAACTTTTGTGATTCTAACTCGGACATCATTTATGGTGTACAGGCGAATATTAACTGTGGGTCAGGTAAACGTTGAATCTGAAACTAATTTACGCAGCGAAAAGCCAAACATTTTTCCCATTCTTCACTTACGCTGACGGGGCGGTGTCCTCTGCTCATTTAGTTCTTTTAATTAAATATCTTCTGAAGAAATTCTCTGGTAAGCATCGGCGGTCAGTCAGAGGAAGACTTTCCGACAGTCAATATCATAGTGATTGCTACTTCATCGTTTCCCGTGATTTGAATTATGAAAAATAAACGAGTGCCAATATGCCTATCACGCGACAAGAAACAACGATTCCTTTGATTGGTAACAGTACACCGGAAATTTGTGGAAATCAGTTGCCTTCCAAAAAACAAGTTTTGGAATGTTACTTTTATTATACAAGACATAGTACACCAAAACTCACTGCTGCCGAAGCTTCTGGAGATATCTACATGCTGGGCTGAAGCTGAAGCCAGAAGAAAGCAGGTGACTAGGAGACTCACAAAAAATGATTGAGAAGCTTCTACGAACTATCTGCTGCAATTCTGAGCCCACTGGAAAATTTCTGCTCTACTAACAACCCTCTGAATCTACAATTATTGTTCAAGGCCCAATTTAAAATGGCCTCCGGGGGCCTTTGCCTGAGTCAATGGCTTCAGCGAATTATCTGTTTCAATTCTGAGCCCACTGGAAAATTTCTGCTCTACTAACAACCCTCTGAATCTACAATTATTGTTCAAGGCCCAATTTAAAATGGCCTCCGGGGGCCTTTGCCTGAGTCAATGGCTTCAGCGAATTATCTGTTTCAATTCTGAGCCCACTAGAAAATTTCTGCTTTACTTACACACCTCTCAATCTGAAAGGGTTGTTAAAGGCCCAATTAAAAATGGCTTCCGGGGCATTTTGAAATGGGCCTTGAAAAATAATTGTAGATTCAGAAGTTTGTAGGTGAAGCAGAAATTTTCTAGTTGGCTCAGAATTGAAGCAGATGATTCGCTGAAGCTATTGTCTCAGGCAAAGGCCCCCGGAGGCCATATTGAATTGGGCCTTGAACAATAATTGTAGATTCAGAGGTTTATTAGGGGAGCAGAAATTTTCTAGTGGGCTCAGAAATGAAGCAGATAATTCGCTGAAGCCATTGGCCAAGGCTAAGGCCCCCGGAGGCCATTTTGGATTGGGTCTTGAATAATCCTTGCAGATTCGGAGGTGGATTTAGTCGCTTTGGAGGGGAGGGCGAGCCAGCGGACTGACCTCCATTTCAGGTATATGGCCTTCATAATGGCACTATCTAATCCACGCACTCGTCACCTTCCGAAATTTTCTGAATTTTCTTTTGCGTTTTTCTTTGATTGAGTATAAGACAAAATATCCATTGTTTCACGAGACGATGGAAAGATAGTTGAATAATCATTTCAGAGAATCAGGAAGATTCGACACGTTGTGAGGCATTAAGACATGTCTAAAAACCCCTGTTTCGAGCGAGAATCCGGCTTTTTAATTTAATGAAAAATGACCCGAGGACCGTGATAAAATATTTGCTTTATTCGTCAGTCGTTTGGGAATACGTGCTGGAATTTTAGAATAATAGTGTGAATATCTTCTCAATAAAATCAGGGATATTGATTGTATCTCTCTCTTCACGATCATAATCCTATAAGATTTTTGAATCGTTTTGGTTAGGTCTAAAAATATCGCAAAAAATTTGAAAAAAATTCCTATAGTCTTGTCATATATTACGCCATCGTTTTTTGATTTGTCTGTAGTGAATTCTGGAATAGCCTCTTAGCTTGTCAGGCTAATATATATATGAAAAACAAATGATTTTCTGGTTGAGTGAGCCAAATCAAAATAATCATTATCTGCTTCAATTCTGAGCCCACTGGAAAATTTCTGCTCTACTAACAAACCTCTGAATCTACAATTATTGTTCAAGGCCCAATTCAGAATGGCCTCCGGAGCATTTTGAATTGGGCCTTGAACAATAATTGTAGATTCAGAGGTTTATTAGGGGAGCAGAAATTTTCTAATAGGCTCAGAAATGAAGCAGATAATTCGCTGAAGCCATTGGCCAAGGCTAAGGCCGCCGGAGGCCATTTTGGATTGGGTCTTGAAAAATCCTTGCAGATTCAGAGGTTTGTAGGTGAAGCAGAAATTTTGTAGTTGGCTCAGAATTGAAGCAGATAATTCGTAGAAGCTTCTCAATCATTTTCTGTGTGTCTCCTAGTCACCTGCTTTGTGGCTTCAGACCAGTATGTAGATATCTCCAGAAGAATCATTACTTCCGGGTTACTTTTTTCGCAGAAACCAAGCAGATAAATAGTACTTTTTTTTCGCCACTCACTGACCGACTCCCGTTAATCTAGCCGCCTAGTTTAACGTACTATTTTTTTAAATCAATTTTGTTCGGGAAAAAACATGTGCAGATTTGTTTTGGTTTGTGCAGAAGAAAAGCAGGTAAAAAGCAGGTAATTTTGGCATAGTCAACCTGTCGATATCGGTACTCTGGCTGCCCAATTTTACGGAGCTTGAATTATTGTCGTTTATTATCAATACTTCCTGCGCCAACTCAGTTTAAACAATTAAATTGTTTATACATTTGGATTGCGTGCAATTCGATAAAGAATCCCGAGGAATTTGGATTGCTCACCCTGGAAAGCAAAAGCAGAACATGAAGAAATCACCATTACTATTCTAGTGCATACGAGAAGGGGGCATTGCGTAAAGACCAGTCATCTCTTCAAATTAAGATATTTCCTCCATTCAAGTTTTGTTATTATCGTCGGAATACGCATGATACCATCATGTAAATTTTGTTATTTAAAACGTGAAATAATAAAAAATGTTATTCTAGAAACAAAAAGGCAGTTTATGCTATATTGAGGGTAATAAAAGTCTTAGTCCCTTTGGAGGGGAGGGTGAGCCAGCGGACTAACCTTCTCCATTTCAGGTATATGGCCTCCATAATGGCACTATCTAATCCAAGCACTTGTCACCTTCCGAAAATTTCTGAATTTTCTGTTACGTTTTTCTTTGATTGAGTATAAGACAAAATATCCATTGCTTCACGAGACGATGGAGAGATAGTTGAATAATCATTTCAGAGAATCAGGAAAGGATTCGACACGTTGTAAGGCATTGAGACATTTCTAAAAACCCCTGTTTCGAGCGATAATCCGGCTTTTTAATTTAATGAAAAATGACCCGAGGACCGTAATAAAACATTTGCTTTATTCGTCAGTCGTTTGGGAACACGTGCTGGAATTTTAGAATAATAATGTGAATATCTTCTCAATAAAATCAGGGATATTGATTGTATCCCTCTCTTTACGATCATAACCCTATAAGATTTTTGAATGGTTTTGGCTAGGTCTAAAAATATCGCAAAAAATCTGAAAAAAATTCCTATAGTCTTGTCATATATTACGCCATCGTTTTTTGATTTGTCTGTAGTGAATTCTGGAATAGCCTCTTAGCTTGACAGGCTAAGAGGCTATATATATATATATTAGGCAGGCCCAGAAAACATTTTTTCCGAATTTCAATTTGCAAGTTTACGGAAACGAAAGCTCATTAGTTCAAATGACTGTGTGATTTTTTTCCGATTTTTAGAACCATATTTTGAGCTTCCGCAACGATTTGGAATTTGTTATGACGTTATACACGTGAAAAAGTCAATTAAGTTTCGAATCGTGATTATATGAGTAAACTTTTCATATTTTCTTGAATACTTGGTGGGAAACTATTGACAAATAATCAAATAATATGAATAATGCTCTTTCGCAATTTCCATTCCATTTGTTAACGAATAAAAGTGGATCATTTTTGCTGAAAATGGACATTTTTGGGGGCTTCCAGAGCCCTCCGAAATCGATCCAGTCCTTTTTTAATTCCGTCAAGTGATAGTTTAACTATCTCATCGTCATTCTCCAAAAGAAGGATAATTTTCAACAGGTCCAAATTCGAGAAAAATGCAAAAGAAAATTGTTAAACTTTTAGGCTCCGACAGGTGCTGGGAGTGTCCGGTGTTTTTATGGAGGGCCATATACTGAAATGGAGAAGGTTAGTCCGCTGGCCCAGCCTTCTCTAGCACAGGTCGATTTTTTTCTTTCTCTCCGTAATAAATAACTGGTTTATTCGTTTTTCAATATTAAGTTTGTCAACTTTTTTGGAATTTAACTTGACAAACAACATCGTTAAATTCCTCAATACATTACGATTTCAACGTCACTCGGTTCATTGTTATAGCTCAATTAGAAGTGGAGTTGTTTTATTGAAACTATTTTGAATGTTCATAGAGTTTAGAAAATGTATTATTACGCTGTATTTTTTTAAATCATACAAATTTAATATAAATGTGATATACATTACTTATCGCTAGAGTAACTCATAAAAATAATTGTTCATAATACTGTGGGTGCTTCAGAACGATTGGGTATTTCTCGATAGTTTCGTTGCAAATAAAGGAGGGTGTTATGTTTTGCAAGTTCAAAAATCCCGAGTGCGAAGCGCGAGTGATTTCTCCTCAAATAATTTTGAAGCTCAAGTGGTAATCGGGGGCATTATTTTTTCTCTCAGGATTTTAATCAGGAGAATCGTGGGCAGAAAATTCTTCGTTGCTCTGAGCAATGGAACCGAATAAAAAATTATCAAAAAATGATCGCTGTAAAACCGTGTATGTCTTATAGAAAAATATTTCACTGTTCCGAAATTTAATTTGTGCACTCCGCTGATTGATTTAGTAAATATTTTTCTAATGAAAGCTGCATGCTTTCTTTCGTACATTCTGATGCTAACTCTCTTATTTTTTGTACAACTAACATTGTATGCTGTTTACTGCTTTCGTCTTTCGTAAGTAAATTGTTGTACTCACTTACAAGAGCGATGCTTCGTTCAGCTATATCGTTTGTAACACGTAGAGAAGTGATAATTTTCAAGGCTCTGATAAAATCGTCTCTTTTCTCCCACGTGGTTGGGTCACTATCCAAAAAGTCGGTCTCTAATTTTAGAATTTCGAAGAACTTGGATGTATTCTGTGTTACAAATACATCCAAGCTCAATTCTTGAATCGATGTCTTGCCATTGATATCAATTCTTTTCTTCTGTCTACTTTTTGTGAGAGCAGGTCGAGATTTGATGGCCTGATACATCATTCTCTTACACGCTGTACTCACATTTTGATCGAAAAAGGCAAACGCAATTAACTCTTCTGATAAATACCAGAGGTGGTTCATGAATTTCTCAAATGCAGCTCTGCACACTTTCGAGGAAACATTTGGGCTATTAGCCGTTGCTGCTAACTGTTTCAACAGATGTAAATCGTTATTCGGTGCTGCAACTGCATTTGAGGCAGTGAACCAAGCCTTCTGGTAGATAAGAATAATGAAAATACACATATTGCGCAAGCCTGATTCCTCGTAGGGTCTCAATTGAAATTGCTCTCTGAACATGAAGATTTTTAGCGAGTAGATCGCCTTTGCCATCCACCTAGCATGGTGAATGGGGCCCAGTGCTCGAAATCGGTTTCCTCGCTTCAAGTTTCCTCCGATAAAAATCACCACCAATTCCAGAAACTCCTGGTAATCCTGTCGAATCGTTTTATCCTATAAACAAACAGATGTAATCTTAAAGACTCTGTAAGGAACTCTTCCTTTCTGTGATCGGGGTAGGAGTGTCGAAATGATTTCGGTGTTTCCATGATTATTAGAAGGGGGCTTTGAGTATAGACAAACCATGCAAATTCATATAAAAATAGGATTTAAGTATTCTCATTTGGTAGAAATTTCATAACTCACCTTCAACTGCAGTTCAGTGAAAGCCATGATCTCCGCCATGTTATGATCAAGGGCTTCTCGGACAATATCATCCTCCAAACCTGGTGAGAATTTGGTTTTATTGACGTTTTTCCAATGATCTTGAAACCTCTTGAATATTGGGACATCAGGCCCGGCAGTCCCCCCCATCGATGACTCGAATGCAGCTTTCAGCAACAGCTCAAAAATATGATGATGGCATGCAAGATGCAGGAGATCTCTTCCCATCAATTCTTCCAGCTTAATACATGCGCCATTGACACTGCCTGTGTTACTCGCAGTAGTGTCAAAAACCATGGCGCATGTATTTTCAAGCGCATTCCAATCATGCAAGCAATCATAAATGGCTCTTGCCTGAGCTTCTTCAGTGCCTTTCTCGAGTCTAGGGACTCCCAGCAACTGGTGCCAGTCACGACCCGATAAAAGAACTGGGAGTCTCTCAATTTTGAGCCATTTATCTTCCGGCGCTGGTAATTGTTTTTCATCCCAGTGGACAGTATTGATATCCGGACATCTATCCATCGCACTATCCTTAATCATTTCATTTAAGTGCTTGCGCTGTTTCCGTCGATTGCGACGGACAGTTTCGCGACTCAAATGAACGTCGTCCAAATCTATGCCAACCTGCATGAGAACTGCTGCTATCACGCGTGCGCCCATACAATCACTTATTTTAGCTCTATCCAAAATTTCCGTAATGTCTGGAGTAATCGGTTTCAATTTCTTGGATTTCCTTAGATGTGATTCGTTCTGATAGTCACTATCTATTTCAACGTTATCCTCAATTCGTTGTAACACCTCATCAATGTCTTCAATTTCATCGACAACGTAGTTACCACCGTTAGCCATGATCCCGCGTAGGTGGACTAGAAAGTAAAAAAACATGCTTAAAAATGGATTGGGGCCACTACATAAATTTAATGACTTTTCGTTTCATTTCCAATACTTGAAGGGTTATTCACTTCTTTGTGCAAGATGGCACGGAATTTTTTATCCCTTTCAACTTCCAATCGTAATCATTTCGAAAACCACTGGTAATAGAGAAAAATTCGAAATGACTACTTTCAACCGATTGGCCTATCAATGGAAGTGCTAGTGATTAATTTTCTT
>NW_021680742.1:56886-57551 GCF_001412515.2 Diachasma alloeum
TTCTCACTATATTGAAATTTGACTTTAATCGAGACAGAGCATGTAAGAAAAATTTGTTAATGATTTAATCATTTCAGTAGTCTAGAAAGTCATTTCAATTGATAAGGGAAGAAAATTGAAAGAATAATGTCTAAATTATTTTCTTCAACATAGATGAGAGGATATCTCCCGTCCCAACTTTTTTTTTATATGAATAAATATGACGTTATTCAATGCGGTAATTACAGAACATTATTGATGAATTCTGTTTAGATCGGCCGAAGTTAAGGAAATCAAGATATCTGAAATTATCGTTTCAAAATACATAAAGTAAAAGGAAAAAGTTTTCAGTTGTTTACTTAACATGGACGATTTTGTGACTAGTGAGCATAATGGCAGGACCTTTAGATATTTCCTAGAACATGCCCACTTGTACATCACACTGGGTCGACACTCTGGCTACCTGACAAGGGATCGCCATAAAATCATTTGACTTTTCACCAACGTCCATAATGACGAACTGCCAGTGGGTCCGATATTTTTGTATATTTTCAAATCGTTTGCGGAAGCACTAGAAATGTTGCTAAAAATCGGAAAAAAATCACACAGTCATTTGAACTAATGAGCTCTCGTTTCTATAAACTTGCCATTTGAAATTCGAACCAAATGTTTTTTGAGCCTGCCTA